>NC_064816.1:93120960-93171768 GCF_023721935.1 Panthera uncia | reverse complement strand
GCAGGGTGGGAGGGAGGGCAGGGTGGGTGATGGGTATTGAGGAGGGCACCTTTTGGGATGAGCACTGGGTGTTGTATGGAAACCAATTTGACAGTAAATTTCATATATTAAAAAAAAAATAGAATACTTGTAGATTTTTAGTGCTTGAATATTTTAGTCTGGTAAATTAGAAATAATCTGCTTTTCCATTTAGATGTATTTTGTAAAACTATGCCAGCACATTTGCAGTGAATTGTTTCTAAGAACAATTGAAGGCTTGTTACAAAGGGTACAACGTTTCAGTATATAAGATGAATATATTCAAGATGAATACAACGTAGGACATGGTGACTATAGTTAACAATATTGTACTGTATACTTGAAATTTGCTAAGAAGGTAGATCTTAAGTGCTCTCATCACACACACACACACACACACACACACACACACACACGGTAACTATGGATACATTAGCTTCTTTGTGGTAAGCATTTCACAACATAAATGTTTATCAAAACATAAAGCAGTACACATTCAGTATATGCAATTTTCATCAGTTGTAACTCAATAAAGCTAAAAAATTATATTTAATTATGTTCACCAATATTTATAGATTTGGTGAACCACCAAGAGAGTTATGCTACATTTAATTTGAAGTGGAGGTGGTGGGAGTTGTATGGAGGAAATAGATTATAACTAAACTGAAATGTATACAAATTTAATGTGTTCAATATTAGGTCAAGAAAACAGGAAGATCAAATGAAATGTCATTTTACTGTCTCGTGTAAAGCAAATAACCTTCTATTTATATGCTCTGGTCAGTATGTGTCAAATAAGTTTCTCCCAGGAGTAAATTTGTTTATCCTTCATGGGCCAAGAAATGTTCAATGGGAATGCTCGTTAGCAGTTTTCTTTTCTTCTTCTTTTTTTTAATGTTTACTTATTTTTGAGAGAGAGAGAGAGAGAGAGAGAGAGAGAGAGAGAGAGAAATGAGCAGGGGAGGGCTGGGGAGAGAGGGAGACACAGAATCTGAAACAGTCTCCAGGCTCTGAGCTTTCAGCACAGAGTCCCCACCATGGGCTCAAACTTTTGAACTGTGAGATCATGATCTGAGCTGAATTCTGACGCTTAACTGAGTGAGCCACCCAGGCACCCCAGTAGTTTGGTTTTTCAAATATTCATGGAATGCTGTGGTAATTTTAGGGAGGTTTCACAAGTAGGACTAGATTCTATTCTTTCTGGTGGTTTATGTGATAAATTCTGTGGAATGAAATATACTAAGCTAAACAATACAGCTCTTAACCATCTATGAATAATAGCATTTTTGGTACTCCAATGCAAAAGAACTCGTTAGAGATTGTTAAAGATCTGTAAACAAAACAGAAATTTTGAGTTACGAAAAGACTTTCTAATGCAAAATTCAATTCCGTTTTTAAAAAAAGATGTAAAGTCTAGTTTCAGTTTCTCCTAAATATGATTTAGAAATATAATTTCCAAATAAGAAAAGCTTCCCATGTCATCGCTCCTGCTCCTACCACCATTACCAATACTTTTGCACATACATGTTTTAAATGTAAGCGAAACCCCATGAAGCTGAAAGCTAATAGTAGATGGAATGGAAAGAGTGACATGAAGGTTCAACTTGCACACCCATGACTGCCCCCTAAATAGCCCTCCTTTTCACTTCTGCATCAGTTGCAAGGTGCAGCACACTTCTGGAGGACCCACTCTGCCTTCCATCACTTCACATCCAGACAGCATACATGAAATCAGGTACCAGTCCACATTTACGACCTATGTAATTTTTCAGAGAAATTTTCTTTACACTTAAGGAAACTTAGAGCATTTTTCTAGGGTGAGTCCTGACTTGATTTGTGAAAGACAGGATTTGTTTTGTTTCAAAATAGAGAAATTGTATGTGTTGAACTACCTAAGGGATGTTAAGATATATTTATTCTTAATTTGGTGGCGCAGATTCATGCCCCCTCCCCCCTTCATTTAGAGGGGCGCAAACCTGGCAGCCATGTCGATATTGAAGAACTGAGTGTCTTAGCTGTTGATGACCAGGACTAAAGTCAACGAGTAACCCCAGTTAAATCAATTGGATTATTTCTCAGTGTGCTACAATGAGGGCAGTCTCTCCTTCCCCCCTCTTCCTCCTCCCTCATCTCTTCCCTCCCTTCCTCCCCCCTCCTCCCCTACACACACACACACACACACACACACACACACACACACACTTTTTCTCTAGCTGGAACCATGATCCACAGAATAATTTCCACCCCTCAGATGGAAAAGCAGCAGGGAGGGCGAAAAACAACAAAAAACAGCAGAATGGGGGAAAATGTGAGAGAGACAGTCTGGAGGACATCTTAGCGCTCAGTTTTAGTCCTTATCTGTCTTTGGCATTCTTAGGACATTTCTGTTTAATGCTTTTCTTTTTAGCTCAAGCTATTTCAAGTTTCTTTCTCTCACTTGTAATTAAAACAGTCCCAATTAGTACAATCTCCCACTCATACCCACTGGCACAAGATAACATGGACTGGTTGCCAGTATTTTGCTCATACTCAAAGACTGGTATACATAACTGTAGTGTCCCCAGAGAACTCCAGATGATATCTCTGTGAGTAAATGAACAAAACGGAGGCTCTGTCATTTGCCTACGGCTTCAACTTTCTTAGGAGTCTCTGTGGCAGTACTAGGTCCTTTGGGCCTGCTCTGTTCTGCAGTCAGCTCAGGCTTGGCTCATTTATCAAAACTGTCTGGTTTTCTGTTCCCTGCCTGGCCAAAGTTATTCTTGCTACATTGGCTAGAGGAAGGTGGAAAGGACCTAATGGGCAGAAAATTAGGAAAAGTTGAAAAGTGTGGAGGAGATGTAAGGAAAACAAATGATAAAAGAGAAGGAAAGCCAAAACAGCCAGAGACAGGGGGCTTGGTCAGAAATAAGGGAAAATAGGTGGACATGATAAGAAAGGAGAGTGAAATCAACAAAAGGAGAGAATAACGCAAAAGACTGCATTAGTAAATGGTAATGGCATTTTTGTTGTTCTATCTTCTTCCAGTCCCACTTTTTCCTGATTTTCAGTGAAAAGATGTTATTCCTTAATGGTTCTTTAATCTCAGCAGGCGTTCAAACCTCCTGTACCTTCTGTACCTCCTGTAAATACGGCCACCCTAGACTTTCTCTCTAGGTTATGATTCTCAGCCCGGGTTGATCATTGGGAAATATTTAAAAATACTGATGCCTGGGCTCCACATCAGACCACATATATCAGAATCTCTGATAGTATAACTCAGCATTGATATTTTATAATTTATTATTTATTTAATATTTATTTAAAATTTAATATTTATTTATTTTTGAGAGGGGGGGCGGCAAAGAAAGAGGGAGACAGAATCCGAAGCAGATTCCAGGTTCTGAGCTGTCAGCACAGAGCCTGATGCGGGGCTCAAACTCACAGACTGTGAGATCATGACCTGAGCTGAAGTTGGCCGCTTAATGGACTGAGCCACCCAGGTGCCCTCAGCATTGATATTTTAAAGAGCTGCCCAGCAGAGTTGAAGTCCGCTTACTTTCTACTTCCTCTGATCAGAGCTTATGATAAAAGCTCTTTTATTATGCTTCAAATTTCTTCATAGCTGTAGTATGTCACTTCCCTTCTTCTCTAAGATCTTACAGGTAAATTATCACATATCCTTTCCCAGATAACTCCTCTATTTGTACTCCTGATTCCATCATCTGCTCTTTGCTACACTAATTTGCTATTGTTACTTCTCTTTCTCATTTCAACTTCTATCTTTTCTTAACCTAAAAACTGCCTCAAACAACTTTTTGTTAAGGAATCTTCCCTTTCCCCTACTTCCTCTTCTGGTATCAGCTCATTATCTTCACCATCTTTCCAGATTCTTTTTTTTTTAAATTTTTAATGTTTATTTATTTTTGAGACAGAGAGAGACAGAGCATGAACGGGGGAGGGTCAGAGAGAGAGGGAGACACAGAATGTGAAACAGGCTCCAGGCTGAGCTGTCAGCACAGAGCAAGACACGGGGCTCAAACTCATGGACCATGAGATCATGACCTGAGCCGAAGTCGGACACTTAACCAACTGAGCCACCCAGGTGCCCCACCATCTTTCCAGATTCTTAAATAGTGTTTTCATGTTTCGTGTTTCAGTTAGGTTTCATGTAACAACTCCAGTGGCACCATTCAAAGGCCACTGGTGACTCCCTGGTGCCCAGATCCTGTGCCTTTTTTCAGTCCTCATTCAGCCCCATCTCCAAGCCCCATTTGAGAGTGCTTGTTCCTCAAGTCCTCCCTATGCTCTGACCTATCTCTCCTGCTTTTGGTTAAGATGTTCCATCTGCCTCCCTATATCAGTCCCCCAAAATCTCACTCACCTTTAAATTTTTTAAGTTTATTTATAAATTTTGAGAGAGGGAGAGAGGGAGAGAGCAAGCAGGGGAGGGGCAGAGAGAGAGGGAGAGAGAATCTCAAGCAAGCTCTGCACCATCAGTGTGGAGCCTGATGCAGGGCTTCAACTCATGAAACATGATCTGAGCTGAAACCAAGAGTTGGATGCATTACTGACTGAGCCACCCAGGCACAGTTTTTTTTTCCTAATTTTTCTTAAAGTTTATTATTTTTTTTTAATTTTTTTAACGTTTATTTATTTTTGAGACAGAGAGAGACAGAGCATGAACGGGGGAGGGCCAGAAAGAGAGGGAGACACAGAATCCGAAACAGGCTCCAGGATCTGAGCAGTCAGCCCAGAGCCCGACGCGGGGCTCGAACCCACAGACCGCGAGATCATGACCTAAGCCGAAGTCGGACGCCCAACCGACTGAGCCACCCAGGCGCCCCTTAAAGTTTATTATTTTAAGAGAGAGAGAGCGAGACAGAGAGAGCAAGTGGGGGAGGGGCAGAGAGAGAGAGGGAGAGAGTTGCCTTAAACCTTTAAACCTCATTTCAAACTTTCCTCCATCCATAAAGATTTTATGTCATTGAATTCTTACATCATAGAATTATGCTCTACCACTGTTAACAGGAATCCTTCCCATTATAATTAATCATTTTTGGTGTTTTTTTAATCTTTTAATTTTTTAAATTAAAAAAATTGTTAATGTTTATTTACTTTTGAGAGAGAGAGAGAGAGAGAGAGAGGAGAGAACGTGCGCATGAGCCAGGGAGGGGCAGAGAGAGACAGAGACACAGAATCCGAAGAGGCTCCAGGCTCTGAGCTGTCAGCATAGAGCCCTAGATGGGGCTTGAAATCACAGATCAGGAGATCATGACCTGAACCGAAATCAAGAGTCAGATGCTTAACCGACTGAGCCACCCAGGAGCCCCTCATTTTAGGTTTTAAGTGCTACCCTTAACAAAACATATCTATTTTTTGGCAATAAAACTTTAAAATTTTTTCTCAAAGAAGTACCAACAAGTCTAAGGGGGGGGGGGGTACTATTTGGATGTGCAGAGTAAAGAAGACCTAAGGGCCAAGGTTGGTTTCCAGGTGTCTGACTTGAGCAAATGACCTCTGATAAAGAACATGTTAAAGGAGTGAAGGAAAAAAACTATTACATTATAGAGCAGAGCATGCTGTATGCAAGATGTCTGTGGGCTGCTGGTACAGACTCATAAGTAGGACAAAGACACACATTTTTTGTTGGAGCTGGGGCTATGGAAGTAAATCTATTTCTCTATTAAAAGCATTTAGAGTAAGAAGGGGTCAAAGACAGAAGCCTGCAGACACAAATATTTGAGAATCAAACAAAGGAAGAGATTCCAGCTTCCTGTTTAAGTAATACTCATAGAATGGATATAATCAAATACTTTGAAATACTTGATATCAAGTAGGTACATTACAACTTTCAGCATATTTATCTTGTACACAAAACAAGGTACTGCACCATAAAAGGAAAGTAAATCAGTCTAGCAGGAACTGTGTCTCCATGAACTCATTCTCGTTTTTAATCACTCCCCCCCCACCATACACCCTTCCACCCCCACCAAATCTTTGCTTGTGGTTCTGCCTGTGACACTTCAAGTTTTCTGTGTCTTGCAACAGATGCTAGTATTTCCAGAGTATGTGGTCTTGTCTTTTAGAACAGCTCTTGTCCCTAGAAACACCTAGTGATGGCAAGTGCCTGGACCCTAAAGTACCCACTGAAAATGTGGTCACAAGTTTGCTAGATGATTTTTACAAGCTAACAACTACAGCAACTGTTACAGAAAAACATGTAAGAAGAGACCAAGAGAAGCATCAAATAACGCATCTGATCAAGTATGATTGCATCTTCTTAGTTTTAAAGTCTTCTTTGATATTTTGTTACCATCATCAGCCTCATCCCTAACATTTTGGAACATCATGTGTGCTAAGTGCCTTTACTCCTTCTAACAACTCAGTTATAATCATCTTAAAAAGCAGAAACTGAGGGTTAGGACAAATTGCCCAAGGTCACATTTTTTTAAAAGAATTGTGGGTTTTTTTTTTTTTTTAGTTTATTTATTTATTCTGTGAAAGAGAGAGAGACAGAGAGACAGAGAGACAGAGAGACAGAGAGAGAGAGAGAGAGAGAGAGAGAGAGAGAGAGAGAGAGAGAAACTGAGACCATGACGGGGAGGAGGGGCAGAGAGAGAGGGAGAGAGAAAAGAATCCCAGCCAGGCTGTATGCTGTCAGCATGGAGCCTGATGCGGGGCTCGAATCCACAAACCATGAGATCATGACCTGAGCCAAAACCAAAAGGAGTTGATGCTTAACCAACTGAACCACCCAGGCGCCCCAGATCACATAATTATTAAATGTTGATGATCACCATCACGTGTAAATGTAACCCAAGAGCTCCATCATCACAACTACTGTAACATCCCCTCTTGTGCTACCACCAGAACTTGAGACTTACTAAAAGCCGTCTTAACCAACCTCCACCTAACAAGTGGACGAATTGATACTCTCCATTTCCTTAACAGCACAAGCTGATACCCTACGCATGCTGCACAACATGACCAGGATGTCCCTGCACTTCTGCTCCAGCAGGTGAACCCGTGCACTCACCCAGACGCAGTTTGTGTTTATTTTCATACCTGCTTATGCCATTTTTACATTTCATTTTAATTCTGTGACTTAATTTAACATTACATAAATCAGTGGTATAGAAGGGTTAAAGAAAGGAGGTTGCTGTTTAATGAAAACAAAGCCGAAAAAATTTACAAATAATTTTGAAGAAGATGAATTGTTTAAAAAAGGATGAATATGAATTGTTTAATACTTCTATTAAATTAGGTATGGGTAAGATATTATAAAATTTCTAAAATTTCATTCAACATTCAAATTGCTTTGCAAGTCTGTAAACACAAACACTTGCTTCATTTTTCATAAAAGCCAGAATGGGGCACTAAGCATTGCATATGGTTGTGGTTTATGAGGAAAAAAAAGTAGGCACTCCATTCAGTAGAAACACATTCAAAGCAAGTATCTTGGCACTACATCAAATGAACATACCTTTGTAAGTTTTAAATTTACATATAATATTCAGAGACTATATGTACCTTTGTGTGTGTGTGTGTGTGTGTGTGTGTGACTCACAGTTTAATCAACTGTTTTGATTACCTGAACAACTGCTGGTCCTTTTACATCAGAAAGCAGGACTTTTTTTAATTTATTATTTTTATTTTTATTTTTAACTTTTATTCATTTTTGAGAGAAACACAGCATGAATGGGGGAGGGCAAAGAGAGAGGGAGACATAGAATTCAAAGCAGGCTCCAGGCTCTGAGCAGTCAGCACAGAGCCCAATGTGGGGCTTGAACTCACCAACTGTGAGATCAAGACCTGAGCCAAAGTCGGACACTTAACTGACTGAGCCACCCAGGAGCTCCAGAGAGCAGGATGTCTACCAAATATCTAATACCACACTTTTCACAATGTATTGTTTGCTAACACGTTTGTCTTCTTACTAGCTTGGAATTCCTTGATTATAGCATTAGCAGTCTCCCAATTATTATATATATCTTTGAAATGTATCTTTTTTTTATATTTTGAGAGAGAGACAGAGAGAGAGAGAAAGAGAGAATATGAACAGGGGAGAGGCAGAGAAAGGGAGAGAGAGAATTCCAAGCAGGCTCCAGACTGACAGCATGGAGCCTACTGCAGGGCTTAAACTCACACACCATGAATTCATGACCTGAGCAGAAACCAAGAGTCGGTCACTTAACCGACTGAGCCACCCAGGTGCCCCTGAAATATACCTTTGTACTAAATATTTTAATAAAAATAAGCCTATTGAAAACTTGCAGTAGCACAAAGATAAAACCAAACTTTTGTAATCTTGATCCAAGGAAACTTAGGCATTCAGTTAGCACATTCTATACCTACATTCCAAGAACTGTTACAAACATTACCTAAAACACATTTGCCCTTGCCCTTTTTAAACCATATTTTTCATATATCTTGGAATGGTAAGTAATTAGTTTAATCCAACTCCCCCTCCATTTAAAATTCTTCTTAGGTGATACAGGGAAGGGATCTAGTATTTATTACACACCTATGATGTGGTAAAAATGGGTTAGGTACTTTACATGACATTTAATTGTTACAGCAACCCTGCGTGGCAGAAATTATTACACTCATTTTACGGATGAGAAAACTAAAACTCCAAGGAGAGAAGTATTGTTCAGTGTTACATAGAAAATGAGGATTCAAATACAAGTTTGCCTAATTCCAGATTCTATGGTCGTTCTGATGCACTGTGGTATTTGTCACCAAGGAATAATTATATAATGTGGGTGAATAGCAATAAGAACTTGAAGGGAATAGATTTTTGTACAACCTGCTTATTAGTTTGTTTGTTTATCATGTAAAGGATCTCGTGCTGTTTTTTAAATAAGCCTCTAAAGGGTAAAGATTTAAGAAGGAATGATTTACTTATTCTGAGACTAGAAGTATCTCCATCCACAAATGGTATGATTGTGTAATCCATGTCTAAGAAAAGAACTAGATTAGGTAGATAGACAGGGAGAGGAAGGGAAGGAAGGAAGGAGAGAAAGGAGGAAGGAAGGAATTCGCAGGACATTTATAATGGATCTATAATATACATACAAACATATACACATACATACATATGTAAATATATACATTTCAACTTATGTTGCTATTTTTCTAGATCAAATAGTTTGAACAAGAATATATACATTATATTTAAATGTTAGCACATGTATGTCTCTGTAAATTCTTCACCTGCAACTCTTTTTAAGTATTTGCTACAACATTACATAAAATACATAGAAATTCGTGCAAATATATATCTGTGATTTCCCACTATTACAGCATGCCAGAAACTCTGTCTCTTCCTCTGTGTCCCACTGGGTGCACACAATTTTGTTTTCAACAAAAGTGCCATGTCCTAACCATGCAATGCTGACAGTCCATAAAATAACTTGTGTTGCTAAGCAGCCCGTCTTCTAGCATCTCAGCAGTTCTCTTTATCTTTTATGTAACTCTGTCAAACCATTGTGAAAACAACCAATAGCAGGTTCCTGGTTACATATTTGTATGTGTGTAAGAGGGAGAGAACATTCAGGCTTAGAATAAACTCTGCCTCTCTCCATGTTTTTCAAGCCAACTACACATTTAAACCTTCATCCTTGTTTCTTTAATAAGGAGAAGGAGGACTTCTTCCTTTCCATTGTAAAAGTTCTTATCATAGAAGTTCCCCTTTGAGAGTAGGTCTAAATATTAGGGATATCTGGCTTTTTGCCCTGCTCCAATATGCATATTCTATTAGTAACTGAATAACAAAAACATATTTTGGAAGGGTAAAGTTACAAACCCTTCGGGAGGAAAATGACTTGTATAATGAAAATGCTACCAGGCACTTAACTAAAGCAGCTCTGGCAGGGACAATTATAATATAATTTATCACCAGAAAGCACACTTAGATGCAGAATACATAATCATCTTATCAGTAAGCTGAGAGCAATGGCAAAACTCATTTGAATTAAGAATCAAAAATGTAAGTCTCAAGGAAATTATAAGGTGTCAAGCAATCAGTAAAATTGAGATGAACGCTAACAGTCTTTTAAGAGGTATATTTAATTTCCGGGGGAATGGAAGTTTGTAACTATACAAAGGGTTAAAAATGTACTGTAAGTTTAGGAGTAAGAATGGCTTGTGGGGGATGTAGATGTACTTGAAATGGATTAAAATATTCTACTTTTCTTTTAGAGAACTATATACTTAGGTATTATAACTATAAAAATGTTTTTCTAGTGTGTCAACCATGCTCAAATAAAAGAATTTTAAAAAATAAAATTATTTCCATTACTGAGAGCCTGAAAGTACATCATTCAAAAACTAAACTGCATTGAATGCATAGCATTTAGGTGTTCTCTGCTATAGTTCCAATTTTGTGTTGTTTTTAGGGAACTCTGTGTTGTGTATAAACCACCATTATGCTCTTTTAGACTCAATCTATCCACAGTCACCTGCACTAAAGATGTCGTATCTGGCACACTTAAATAGCACTTTGTCCTTTTCAACCATTTCCACCTGTGCTTTTGCAAGAAAACTGCCCCAGGTAGGTGAGAAAAGAACAGTATTTTTTGTCCCATCCATTCTCTGGGGAGAACTTAATAATAAATGCCCTGGCCCCGGGTTTTCCCACCTCAGCTTGGATGCAGCCTTGTGAACTAGGGGTCCCTGTGGGCACAACATGACCAAGTCTGCTCCTTTTCCTTTTTCTCTGCAATGCTGTCAAGCCAGGATGCAACTTCCAAAAGGAACTATTCTAAGAAATAACAGAAAAGTAAACAAAGAAAATGCAAAACCATACAATTAAAATACATTGGAAAGCGGCAGAGTCCAGTCTAGGATATCTAAAGACTACAAAGAAGCAGTTGCAGCAAAAGCATGAGATGTAAGCTTAACCCGTCTTGATTTCGAGTTAGTTTTGCCTTATACTGGATGTGTGTGATTGGCTATGATGTGTAATCTGTGCACCCTCAATTTTTGTTTCAATTTACTTGTTTTAATGTGTAAAATGTGATTAGTAACCCTGACTTTATAGGGCTGTTATAGAATTAACACTATGGATGCTAACTTTTCTGTCAACTCGTAACTGTGATCAAATGTAAGGCATTTTTTTATCCTCTTGAAGCAGTTTTGATTAGGAAAACCATGCTATACACAATTACAGTTGGTGCTGCCCTTCAGGGATGTACAGCTTCTTTATTGTTAGTTTAGAACTCCTAAGTAGATTCAATCATACTACTCTCTGTGACCTCTCCAGTGAGTGTTGCTTTGTGTCTGAGAACCTGACCATGACCCACATGTAATAAATTAAAAAAAACAAAAAAAAATTTACCTGGTCCAGCAGCCTTGTACCTTCTACAAGCACACTCCACCCCAAGATCTTGCCTCTACCCTCTCTGTCCAATTTTGAATTTCTCTCCTAGGTGAGACTTTAGTGTTTACTTCATTTGGATAGCACTGTTATCAGACTCATATGTAATCCACCGAAGCCACTCCCTCCCTGGTTTAAGTTTTTCAGTTCTATATACAACTGAAAATGTCTTCCTTGCCCTTCTCCCATTCTTCCTGTAAGGGGATGTTCTTGTTAAATGAGTATCATTTCCCAGTATTACAATATCATATACATTTAAAAAGAATCCTATGCATAGGATTTTTTGCATTGCCTTAGATCCTTCCTGTGAAAAAAGCTAGGCACATCAGTCCCCACACAAATCACTGCCATGACCAACTCAAAGCATCATTTAGGGCATGAGGAATTTCTGAGTGAGACATCCTCACCCTCACCCCAGGCTTTGCCTAAGACTGAGGCAGAGCAGGAGAACTGAGGAACATCTTGCTTTAAATACAAGGCAGTGATGGTCTACCTCACGGGGAAAGATGGCAAACCTCTATTGGCCTTGCAGATAGAGACCCTCAATAAGGTGCAATAAATTAAGGCCTTTTTTGTGTGTCTGGGGGTGGAAGAGAACCTGCGATGATTCTCCAGCACTCCCTATCTTACACTAAATATGTCCTTTACACACAATGACCAGGATTCAATTAAAAAAGATAAACAGACATGAAAAAAACAAGAAAATACATCAGCAGGATAAACAGTCAATAAACAAAAACCCAGGCACGGCACAGATGTAAAACTGATCAGACTGGGACTTTCAAATAACTATTACTTTGGACCACCCCCAGCAGTATCCCATCAATAGCTCCCTAGCTACTCCAACACTGCTTCTCAAAGAACACCTGGGAGACCACCAGCGGCAAGCATCTCCTGGGAGCTGATCTGGAAATGCATATTTGGGCTCACCCTGTACCTACAGAATCTTGGAAGGGGGCTCAGAAATCTGTGTTTTCACAAGCCTGCCAGGTGGCTGTTGTGTGTTCTAAAACTTATGAACCAGTCTACTAAAGACATTGAATTCACTACCATAAATAAACACAAGACTGAAAAGAGCTGTGCCACACAAACATTTTCAGAAAATAAAGGAAGGTGGAACGATTTTGACTCATTTTGGGAGGCCAGCATAACCTTGATATCAGCGGGATAGAAAACTCTAGACCAATAACCCTCATGAACTCATATATTTAAATTTTAACAACATATTCGATAAATTAATCTAACAATACATTTAAAAAAAGGTAACACATCATGACCAATGAGATTTATTCCAGGAATGCCAAGTTGGATTGACAATAGAAAATCAACCATGCAGTTCATACTAACAAAATAAAAGAGAAATAGTATACGATCCATTTGATAGATGCAGAGAAAGCATTTGACAAAACTCAACACCCATTAATGTTAAGAATTTCCCATCAAGGTGGGAGTAGAAGAAAAAGTCCTAAATCTGATCAAAGGAGTCTACAAAAACCAACAGCTAATTTCTACTTAAATGTGGAACATTATGCATAAAGTTTTCAGAACAGTGCCTGGTACAAAGTAAGCACTAAAAAGGATTTGAAAAAAAAAAACTGCACAAATTTTTAATTTGTCTTTACAGATATGCTACAAGTAACCACATGTGAAAATTTATGATATAATATTAACTTTTATCCTGGCAGAAAGTACATGTTCAACAGATGTTCTTTTATATTTTCCCATGGATCTCTACATTTTTAAAGAAATTTTATTTGCACTTAGTTTTGAAATTTAATGATGTTATGAATACTTCAGTACAGGAAATGAGAGATTTTGAGTCATAAAATTAATTTTAAGTACTTTTAATTTTAAATAGTCTTTCTCTCTAAAAAATGGATAATGCCTTCGTATTTTCAGACTAAAAATCTTTGCAGCAAAAATACAAGTTTTTGATGGTGTGCATGTGTGTGTTTCTGAGGGAGAGTAAGGGTGTATGTATTTGATCTGTCTGCACATCGGGATCCCTTTTTATCTTTTTTAATGTTATGCGTCCATCTGAATGAGACCTGGGCTTTGCTTACAGCACCACATATCACCAAAGCACATACATTCTGATGTGGCTCAGTGCTCCCAACTGGACCTCTGTGTTCCCGTAATATTTCCCAATACAGACCCTAAAAATCAAAACTCCATTTAGAGAAGTACAATATTTCTCTACCTCTCTTCAGGTTTTGGAAGGATAAGAGGTGTTCTTCCTTAAAAATTTGCCTTAAGAGATATGAACTACTCCTAAGTCCTTAATTCAAGCTCTCTGAACTCCTGTTCTCTCATCAGAAAGAAAAGCACCCACCTTTATCTATAATAATTCATATTCTCAGTACAGCCCTGTGATATGATACTAATATTATCCTCATTTTATAGATAAGGACATTGAGTCAAAGTGAGATCTTGCAATTTAAAGTGCTATAACTAGTTAAATGGAAGAGCTAAGTTTTGAACCCAGGTAGACCAGCTCTGGACTCCCAGCTCTTTTGTTTTTTCTTTTTGTTTTTTAAATTTTTTAATGTTTATTTACTTTTTTGAGAGAGAGAGAGAGCATGCGCACATAAGCGGGGGAGGGGCAGAGAGCGAGGGAGACCCAGAATCCGAAGCTGGCTCCAGGCTCTGAGCTGTCAGCACAGAGCCTGATGCGGGCTGGAACCCCTAAACCATGAGATCATGACCTGAACCAATGTCAGACGCTGAACTGAGTCACCCAGGCGCCCCTGGATTCCCAGCTCTTAAACAATGTATATACTGCAACTCATATTAGTCATTTGCTTAATGCCGTCATTAAACTGTAGGATTCATAAAGCCAGCCAACTAATTACCTTGCTCACAGGGCTTAGCACATAGATTTCTAAGAATTAGATGTTGAATGAATGAACACTTTCAGGTAGCTATTCTTATCCCTGATTTATAAATGAGGAAACAGAGATTAAAGAAAGCAAAATTATCTACTCAGAATTAAGCAAATAGTACATCCAGAATTGAACCTGGATCACTGGCTCTGAATATTTTTCTCATTCCTCTTAAAGGACACCATACTAACTCTTCTTTAGATATCTGGCATCTCCAGAAAATTAATAGACAGCAAAAAAACACTAGAGAGAATTTGGCCTTGTGAGAGATAATATATGAAATCACTTTGGTCATGAGGCCTTTATAAAAGGAAGTACTCAACATCACCTACTGGTGATGACAATGGCCTTGAGGTACCTGATGATGATGGTGATGAGGAGGAGGAGGAGGAGGATTCCTATGATGAAGAATTAGTCTTCATCAAGAATCCAACGTTCTACTCCTGGGACATAATATTGTTTTTCAGGCATAAAATATGCACACTTTGATGTGTTCTGTAAAATAGATGTGCTATTTAATGGTCAGACATTATCTGGGCAAGTAAAAAATTCAAGCAATTTGGTAATAAAACATCAGATATTGATTCAGTACTGTCATTAAGATAACACTGCACAATCTAGGTCACAGTTGTTTATTAAAAAAAATTTTTTTTAAGCTTTTTACTTTTCTAACTGCATATTTGACACTATATAAAATGTGTTTCAGCAGGAAAATGGTAGGGTTCCCTGGGTGGCCCAGTCAGCTGAGCATCAGACTTTGGTTCAGGTCATGATCTCACAGTTCATGAGTTCGAGCCCTGCATCAGGCTCTGTGCTGACAGTGTTGAGCCTGGAGCCTGCTTCAGATTCTGTGTCTCCTTTTCTCTGCCCCTTCCCTGCTCACGCTGTCTCTCTCTCTGTGTCTTAAAAATAAATAAACATTAAAAAACAAAACAAAACAAAAAACAGGAAAATGGCAAAATAAATGTAAGTTAAGGTAGACTGGACTGAACAATCAGAATAAAAAATATAAAAGAGATAAATCAGATTTGCCTGTATTCTCTACAGATTCAGAGGGAAAAATGGAAAAATTCACATTTTAGCAGATAAGTAATTGTTAGTGTTAATCACAGCAGCCTTCTTACCAATAGCAACAAAGTCAGAAAGCCATTGTCTTAACAGTGATGCTCAGCGTAGTTCTAGCCTGCTACATACAATTGTTTTCTTAAAGAAGGAAACTAAAAAGTAACTGGAAGAGCAGCAGTTTGCTACCATTCAGGGTCAGCTGCAGGCATAGCCACAGGGTCTGTCCCCGTAAATAATGGTCTGTTGCTGTCCAGACAAGCTGGTGAGTCATTCTCAGACTTGCCCTCTGGATACAATCGTAATTACTGGAAAATTTCACAATTTTCTGCCTCATGATGTGAATAATAAGAAAGCACAAATGTATGTTTAATGACCAAATAAAACATTTGTTTTGTTGGCTTGAGTGACCCGATCTAATGCTTCAATTTTTGATTGATGAAAGACTAACACCTTCCACTAACTCTTAAAGTAGCAAGAAAAGGAAATGGTATCAGTAAGATATGTGTTGACAACAACCTGCAAATAAAAAACAAACTAAAGTGTATTGTCCTTATTTGTATGCCCTCTTTCCTTCCTCACTTCCCTCATTCATTCATTCAGCAAATATCTTTGGAGCACCTATCATGAGCAACGCCAGGTGTGACCATGTGTGCTATGCCGCCAGCACACTTCAGAAAGAAGGACATCACATGGAAATACAGCAGCGTATGGTAGATAACACCCAAACAACCACGGTAAGTGAGGCTGGATCTTCATCCAGAACTTCTAGCTGAGGTGATGAGATAAGGTTTCTGAGACCTCTCTGAGACCCTAGCCAACCCAATGAGAACTCCTTTTTAAAAAATACACTAGCCTTCTGTTTTTCTTTGCCTTCCTCTTAACCAGAATGTGTGTATTCCATCATCCAACATTTCAGTAACACTCTTGGTCTCACTCTAAACGTCTGTATTTTCTTCCATTTTGATCTCATCAGCTTTGCAAAATACCAGTCCTAGATAAACCCACCTGCTGATGGCCTCTTTCTTGTATTCTTTGTTGGCATTCCAATAACTTTTTTTTTCATATTACTCTGCCGTCACTTTACTCACGGGTGACTCTTTTAAATTTTTTCTGTTCTCCTGAAACTTTCATCTCTGCCACTTCCCACTTCTTCCTTGGTGTCAGCATGTGACATCACCTACTATCTCAGAGGGAAAATAGATGCGATCAGTCAGTCATTTCTTCCCAACACATTCCTTCCCTCTTCATCCATTTGCACTCTCTCTCTTTTTTGCAGGAGAGGACTTGGTCCTGTTCCCTGTAAAATCAAAATCTCCCAGCTGTGATTTGTAGCCTATCATCTCGCACCTGCTTAGAAACTTCAGTAAATCAAATATTTTTTTCGCTCTCTGAGAGATTTTCTAGTTTTATCTTTAAACCTGAATATTTTCAATCGCTTTTAAGTTCTCTCAAGCCTCTCCTAAAGAAAAAATAAAAGTGTTTACCTGATCCTTCATTCCCCTTCAACTACAACAAACTTCTCAAAAACACTGTGCATATTTTACTGTTTCTAATTCTTTATTTCCTGTATGCTCTTTCTCTTCTACCCAGGAGGTAATATTTGGCTGTTCTCCAGGCCAGGCTCAGGCTCCCTTCTGCTTTTACTTATTTCTCTAAGCAATTCCATGGTTTTAATTAGTGTTCATGTCTCTATGGGACATAAATCTTGTGCACCTCCTAAGATGTCCCTCAACTGCTTCCTTATTCTTTTTTCTCAGCACCCCACCTAGACCTGGGCATAGCTCTCCTGCAGGGTTGTTTAATTTGGGTGTTACAGGTTGAGTAGACTTTTACAAGGCAGAGCATAGCAGTAGAGAAAATTATCTCAGATATTGAAAATGGCAAAACAAGGGCAAAATTCATAAGAATAAAAGATCAAGGTGAATTTTGGAATCAGGAAGTAACCTGCTTGAATGAGCACAAGCTTTACAAATAAGTTGAGCCTGGTCATGGAGGCAGAGAGGCACCCAGGCCCCACCCAAAAAATAACAGCAATCCCATGAAGGGTTTCAACAAGGGATAAATGGTATCAAAACAGTGCTTTAAGGTGACAAACCTTAGGCCCTCATGCGAGGTGGCTCTATGGAAAGAGACAATAGAAACTAGAACACAAAGTTGGAATATAACTATTTGAGACTTTCTGTTTTGGGGGGGGTAAAGACCTGATTCAAGATGGCAACGAGAACTGGAAGAAAGAATGGGCCAGAAAACACCGTGAAAGATGGCAACTAAATTTGATGTGCAGGATATGCAGCAGATGAAAATCCAGGCTAAAAAGTCTTGTGAAGGTTGAAAGTCATTGGAAAAAGAGACTCACTCTTTAATGTTCAGAAGGGGATTTGAATATGTGAACCTAGCATCTAGGAAAGAAGCCTGGGGTGTTCATATGTATTTAAAAGTCACACTCAAAGAGGTGATAGCTGACTTTTCTAAGTTGAGTTTTCCAAAGGTAGAGGTAGAAAAAGGGAAGAGAAGAAGGTGGAGGAGAAGACCTTAGAAGGCATATGAAATGTTAAGGAAGGAAATGAGAAAGAATAAGCAAAGAAGAAATTTAATTTGTGCAGGGCCAGAGAAGCGAAGGAAAGGAAGCATGTCAAGAATGTTCTGAGACACCGAGGGGGAGAGAAAAGCACTTGGCAAGTTCTGAGTGTTTTTAATCCTTGCAAAGGATTAAGAAGAGTTTGATGAAAACAGCTCAGTCTTTGAAGAAACGTTGCGGTTAAAAGGAAAAAAAAAAAGTTCCGTTAGTTTAAGGAGGAAGTAGAATTGCTGAAAAGTTGATATTCTTGCCTATTTTAGGCTAAGGAAAATCTGACAGCACATTTATACAGTGTGGAAAGACAATTATTGGAGAGAGGAGACATAATATAGTAGAGAAACAATGAAGTGAAAAACAGTTTGGAGGGTGGAAGAAACAAAAGGAATGTAAGAAACAGGGAAAGATAAGTTCCAGAAAAAAGGAAGGACGCCTTGTCCTTCCAACCATTGCTGCAAATAGATCAGTTGTGAGGACCTGAGAATGATGTGCTCAGAAGTCTATTCAAAATGGATGAGATAAAGTTTTAAGGCACTGTTGGAAAAGGAAGATAAGGGAGGAATCGGATCGTCCGCAGTTATTCATCTCCTAAAATGGCTATGTACCAAATAGAAGAGAGGGGCTGCCAAGATAGTTGTCCAGCATTCCTTTTGAAAAGTGATTAATGATAAGTTTTGCCCAAATAATTGTTGTATCTGTTATATTTAGAAAAGTCTAAACCTGAGAAAGCAAATAGGTTTAATCTGTCATGTCAACTCCAATTGATCAGCAGGCCGGCAATGCCATTGAAAAGGACTATGAGGCCTGTTCTAGCTCAGTGGGAGGGTACCAGGGTACCCTGTGATTGGTCAGCCATGTCTACTTTGGGCCAAGCATAGAGGGTTGATGTATTTGCTAACTCTGGAACCATAACTATAAGCTATTTAGCCCAATTTTCTGATATACAGATCAGAAGGAAGACAGCATTTAGATATTCAGCACAGGCTTATATCAAAGTGGAAATGTCAGGGGCACCTGGGTGGTTCAGTTGGTTAAGTGTCAAACTTCAGCTCAGGTCATGATCTCACAGTTTGTGGGGTTGAGCCCTGCATCAGGCTCTGTGCTGACAGCTCAGAGCCTGGAGCCTCCTTCAGATTCTGTCTGTCTGTCTGTCTGTCTGTCTCTCTCTCTCTCTGTCTCTGACCCTTCCCTGCTCATGCTCTGTGTCTCAAAAATAAATACATATTAAAAAAAAAAAAACATTTCAAAAGTGGAAATATCAGGCAAAGCCATCCTACTTTAAGATTTCTTAGCTGAAAGATTTGGACTTTGGAACCCAAGTTTTGAAACGTGCAGAGTCCAAGCAGAAATGTCAGACCCCACTCATTTCTCTAAGCTGTTTTCAGATTTCACGTTTGCTCCTTCCCTCCAAGTTCATGTGGGACTGGTGCGGAAACACATTTGGACTTTACATTTAGAAAAGTATGACCAAAGTTTGCAGCACTATCCAGGATTGGTTGTCTGCTTTTTTCCCCCAGTAAAAACAAACAGTGTTCTAGACTGAAATAGTTTCCAAAATGTACTCTTTTTAGTAGGATGAAGAGAAAGAGAGAAAGAGAGAAAGAGAGAGAGAGAGAGAGACAGACAGACAGAATGGCAGGGAGGGTGGAGAGCAATAGCATTTCTATACATAGAGAAGTCTCTACAGATGAGAAGTCTCTACAGATGAGGCGGGGTAGGTGGGGTCGCCATGGTAAAACACGTTCTATAGTGTCAGTCCCTATCAAAGATGCAAATGTCCATCAGTGGACCTCGGAAGAAGGGTGTGGTTGGGGGCCTGTAGTCCTCTTCATTTGCTTCAATGCCTTAATTTAAACTGGATATAGAAATTAGCTCTAGAAAAGAAAAATCAGAAGGACCATCATTTCAGTAAAGATGTTTTACTAAGATACAAATATTGATGTATTTCTTGAGTATAATTAACTTTTTGATTAATGTTGTTGAAACTAATTTCTATATTTAATAGTTGCATCCTTGTTTCTATACTTGTGTTATAAAATTCCTCTGCTATTATGTAGTGCATTGTTCATGTGAAGCTGTTTTTAAAGGAAACACAGCTCTGTCTTGATAAATATCAGGAAACTACCAGATGTTTCCTACTGTCTAAGCCAAGCCAGTCAACAGTATGATCATGCTTTCACTGACATAATTGTGAGCTATATACCACCCACAGCGCCTCTCTAATAAGAGTCCACTGCTTTAGCACCCAGCAAAATGTACAATTTAAAAAGTTAGAAAAATAAATAAAACAAAACAAAAATGAGGAACATCATTCTAGTATTATTATATTACCTTTCATACAAAAGAAAATGCAGGAGTCATATTTGAATTCTTAATCCAAAAAAGGAATATGAGGAATATCCTTCTAATATTATTATTTTACCTTTCTTATAAAAGAAGATGCACGGGTCATATTTGAATTCTTAATCCAAAAAAGGAATAGACTTGCTTTCTAATATCATGTAACACTTCCATAAATAGAATTTATTTTTTTTTTTCTCTACTGAAAGTGGAAAATTACTAAAGAGATTAGACAGAGAAAAAGTTAACATGTTAAGAATAATATATTAAGAAAGGCTAATGGCCAAGCAAGTTTCTTATCTGAATAACCCAGAGCTAGTTGTAGTGCCCTTGCTGAGCCTGCATTCTAATGCTGAGGCCACCTGCACAGGGGTGAGGTGGGGAGGGAAGACAGGTTTTCAGACTGAGTAAATGGCATCTGCAACAATTGGGATACAGAAAAGCTTAAGGCTTGTTTAGCTATCAGCCAGCAGTCCCCTGGATAGGTATATACAGAAGAACAATGGAAGGACATAATCAATTAAAAATGTTTGCTGTGGAACCTTGAAGCCAGGCTGAGTAGTTTGTACCTACATCATTAAGCAGGCAAAATAAGGTTATGGGAGGTTTCTGAAAGAAGAAGCATATTATAGGATTTCTGGGGACACTCTTCATGGAGAGGGATAAAGAAAACAGTGTGAAGGGCAGAGGTCATGGCATATTTGTGTATAAGAGGCTGGAAAGAGTGGTTATCATACAGGATGGAGAAGCTCCAAGAGGCAGAAGCAGGCAGAGGAGCATGGTGGATGAAGTTTTGAAGTCAAAGGAAGAAAGGGCTTTGAGTAGAAAGCAGTTTCCCATGATACAGATGGTCATGAGTGAAGGAAAACTTAAATGCACTAGATTTGACAGAGAGTCATGTGAAGAAAGTGGGCAGTGAGAATGGAGGTGGGATTGCAAGATTTCAAAGAATGAGAAGTTAGTAAGGGGTGGAGTGAGGGAAACAATATAGGCAATGCTCTCAACAGTGGAAATTGAATGACAGCATGGAGGGTATTGCTCACACAGGAAGCAGGAACGAGGGAAAGTTTCTCTTTTTGTTTTAGTATTACAATTGTTGTTTTTATCATTGATTTGGGGCAAGTTACATTTTTAGGCAGAAAAGAGGAAACCAATCAAGGGTGAGAATTAGAAAATATAAAGGAGACAGCATAACTTGTGGTCTTATATCCCAGGAGATCCAGGGATTTAAGAGCTCAAAAAGATAGTTTTAGTTTAAAAAAAAAAAAAAAAGGAAAATGCTTGCTTCCCTATCAGAAAAGAGAGGGACCAATAAAGAAAGATGACCATTCTCCTGTAGGAAGGAGAAAAAGCAGGAAGAGTGTACATGTGATACATTTTCTACTGAAAATGTAAGAATTCAAATAGCAAGTAAAAGAATCCCAGTGCAGCAAAGGGCCTAGCCAAGGTTAGTCAGGTTTTCTCTATACCTAGTCAATACCCTGGAAGCTGAAGAAACTCCAGACTATGATGGTGGAGAGACTGATCTTCATTAGAAATTAACTGGAATTTGGAAGTGAAACAAAGCAGTGAATAGAGGATGTGGAGGAGATATGTTGGAGGACGGAATAGCAAGGCTTGGAGAAAGGACAGCAGGAAGACAGTACCAGAGACAGCAGACATTCAACTTGAGGTTGTTTCCTTTCATATCTTGTAACTTCCTCTTCACTTTAAGTAGTGAATAGTATTTGCTACATACAAAAATGCCTTGTAAGAAGAGTCGTGGGGAAATAAAGAGAATACTCAGAGAACAGCATGGCAGCAGGAAATAAAATGCGAGTGGGCAGGGGCGGGGGGTAGGTGGGGTAGAATTCAGAACCAGAGGTGTCCTTGAGAAAGTAAGTCTCAGGAATTCACATCCATGGGCCTTGGCTTCCCACAAGACTTGCCACAGGAGAGCTGAGTGAGTTTTATCAAGCTTTTAAAGGATGGTGTGAAATTACCCGACATTGGAGTGATCCAAGTATGGTGTTAAAATGGCTGACTCCCCAGGCCAGGCTGGATGGAGGCAAAGAGACTCAGAATGTGGAGAAAATTGGGGAAATTTGGGGGGCTCTTAGAGGGGGATGTGGACAAGCACCCAGTTTTATATAAAGGAAAGGGAGGAATGAAGGCCTAGAAAACTCACAAGGTTGGGATTGAAGGTGAAAGAATTTTCAGTGACACCAGTGCTCGCAGAGGTAAAGGGGAACAGAAGATAATAGAAATGAAGTGGTGGCTGCAATACTGAAGCACAAGGACAATGCTGGTATTTTGATATTTAAGCTGGTGATTTATCATAAAGCAGGATGTGGTTGTCATCATATTCTATATTCTGCCCGAGGTGCTGCTTCCCCTGAAAGAGGGTCAGGGTCCAGGCCTGAGGTGCCTTTGACCTTCTGGCTCAGATGATTGATGAAAAAAATCCTGGTTTAAATAAATCATCTAAGAGCACCAGGGGTCAGGCCCCTGACAATTTACCAGGCTTAGAATAAGAAGAGGAAGAGAGTGAAGTGCATCAGTAATCAGCCTGCAGTGACGGCCTGGGAATTACATGAGGTGGTGACCCCCCACCCTCCATTACTCTCTTCTACTCCCATAGCCCCCTGCCACATACTCCCCTGATCTCCCTGTTGTCCCTCCCCTCCACCCACAATTTTCAAGATCCTGTTATGGATCCCAGAAAGTGCAGAAGAAACTGGCTTTGGGAGAACTACAAATGATTAAAACATAAGATTCACAATGCATTGGTAACCTGGGAAATCAGAATTAAAATAAGAACATAATCTTTTAGATAGTTTCAAAGGGGAGAAGGGAGCTCAGAATATTTTCTGTGGTAGCGAAAAGCGTATATATCATGAGAGAATGTAGCACAAAGAAATATTTCACAAAATTAGCATAATTGTGTGATTAAGGACCTCACTCACCCAACATCAAAAACATTACCAGCATCCCAGAAACTCCCTTCCATCACCTTTCAGTCACACATACACCTAAGAGCAACCACAATCTTGGTTTCTTATACCACAGGTTAGTTTTACCTTAGAAAAATTCACTGCCAAAAAGTAGAAAGGAGAAGACATGCAAATTTCTCACCATTAAAGAAACACAAATCAAAACAACCACACACAAAAAAAGTAAAAACTTCACTGTCATTTTGTTCACATTTTTCATATTCTCTGGGCATAGCTCAAGACAGAAATTATGAATATCTCAAATTGGTGATATGCCAACAAAAATATTAGTATTTTAATACATTAAAGTAACGCAGTACAATGGAATAGTGGGATGTGCAAAACTAGTATTGTAATCACTTGGGTTAAGGAAATGAGAACCTCTAAGTTTGAAGTGTTAAAAGGGACCTCATCTTAGGAGCTGACAGATTAGGGAGAAGGATAGAGTCAAACTCTCTGATGTGATCAAGGAAGAAGCAAGGATGGTAGGTAAGTAACTGCATTCAAGAAGAGAGGATGGTGAAAGCAGGCAGTCTGAACTTCAAACACCAATAGATGAAGGCCATGAGGTGGTGGTTAGGGTGAGGATATGGCAATGGAGGCCCCCAAGTCATGAAGGGAAATGAATAGAAGAAGGAGCAGTCTCTTGGACTAATTGCGATAATAGGAAAAGCTAATGGAAGGAGATCATTGGGAACACGGGTCAGTCTGATGACTATGGAATGGGAGGTAGATGGGGCACAGAGGAGGGTACACAGGGCTTGTACTCCAAGTCTCCTGGAAGTTCTCAATATAATGAGACAGTACCTGTTCTCAACTAAATGGTCCACACAACCTCTTTCATATGGGTTATGTAGGCAATCTCCTTCTTAAGGAAGGATCCTGTTTTAGTTTTTGTTTTTTTTTTTATTAACACTTTTGAAATTAAAATAGACTGACAAATAAAATAAAATAAAATAATAATAAAATAAAATAAGACTGACTTACCATCAGTAAGGAGATATGTTGAGGATACATACACAATATATTAAATTAATTTCAGAAGGCTGACTCCTGAAACTCATTTCACATATATTCATGCATACTATAGGTTAAGAGCTTTTGGTTTAAGAAAAAGTATGTTTGAAGAAATAGCTCATCAACTGAGGATATTTATTTAAACAAAGGAAAGTCAAAGTCCTGATTTAGATGTATAACCTTTGGAAACCCCTTGACCTCTGGGGCTTAATTTTGTCATCTCTAGGATGAAAATAAATCATAGGGTCTTTAGGTGTTCTGAGACTACCAATTTCAGTGTTGGAGGGGAGTGTGGGGTGTTTCCCACACAACACCAAGCAATTCTTGGACATCATCTGGGAGTGTTGGAATTCAACTCAATTCTGACACTGTCTACCTAAGACATCATCAGATCCCACAGGTTAAGGGTTCAGTGCTATAAGACTGGCCCCCTCCCACTTCAGGAACTAGCTACAAGTCCAGATTGTTACCTATACTTCTGACTGGCTATAAATTAGAGGTTCCTATGTCCTCCTCCTTGGGTTTGACTAATCTGCTACAGAGGCTCACAACTCAGAGAAGCATTACTTAATAGATAACCGGCTTATTATAAAAGGATACAACTCAGGTACAGCCAGGTGGAGGAGATACATACAGCTTCCATGTTCTCTCCCATTCCCTAAATCTCCACTTAGACACCCAATCTAGAAGCTCTCCAAACCCTGTCCTTTTAATTTTTTTTTTTTTTTTTACGAAGGTTTCATTATATAGGCACTATTGAATCATTGGCTTTTGGCAATTGATCCAACCTCTGGCCCCTCCCTTCTCCCCTCTCCTGAGGGCAGGGGGTAGGACTAGAAGTTCCAACCCTCTGATCACCTGGCTGGTTCTCCTGGCAACCAGTCCCATCCTTAGGTGTTTTCTAAAAGTCACCTCATTAACATAGCAATAGACACCTTTGTTGCTCTCATCACACAGGAAATTTGAAGGGTTAAGAGCTCTGTGAAACAGGAGGAAGACCAAATATATATTTATTCATAAATCACAATATCCCACCAGGTTTAATACTTACACTGTGTACCTCTCAGGATCAAATGAAATAATGTGATGATGCACGAAACATATCAAAAGACCATACAAATGGAAGTCACTATTAGTGGTACACTTATTTATTACTTGTTGGTCTATTCATCCCAAGAATCTAGCTTTTCCTAGAATATCAACTACATGAGGAGCAGGAAAACATCTTTCTTCCTCCCACTGGTGAGTAAATGGGTGAATCTCCTCATCCATGCCCTGAAATCAGGACTGGAAAAAGAAATTCAATTAAATATATTTCAAACGGAGGAAATAAATTTCAAAAGGGAGATTTCTTCTAGAGTCTTTAAGTGGCCCAAATTATTAATTAGATGGTTAGAATAGTCTTTTTGACTTTAGATTTCAGTGCATTATGATTTTTTAAATTACGTTTATTTATTTTTGAGAGAGAGACAGAATGAGTAGAGGAGGGGCAGAGAGAGAGTGGGACAGAGGATCTGAAGTGGGCTTTGTGCTCATGTGGGCCTGATGTGGGGCTTGAACCCACAAATCATGAGATCATGACCTGAGCTGAAGTCAGAAGCTTAACTGACCAAGCCACCCAGGAGCCCCTAGATTTCAGTGCATTATAAATTATACCAACAGGAATTATACAGTGCCTGATACACGAGATTCTAACCCAATACCTTCTATCTTTTATCCTCATTCATTTTCACCCTCTGTTTATTAAGGGTTGACTATGCCAGGTACTAAGGGGAATACAGAAGATGTGTGTGATGCAGACATATACCCTTGATCCCCAAGCAAAGATGAGACACTCTCTCCTTTCCTTTCTGAGTCTCTCAGACACCCTGTACCTGCTCTCTCTCTTCAATAAATTTCAATAAACTCTGCTCCCACTTCGTCACTGCTCATGTTTGATTTCTATCCTGCATGAAGCCAAGGACCCTCTTGGCTTGTCCTGCGAGATCCCCTCTGGGTCTTTGGACCTGGCGGGCCTACATCACTAGTACAAATCTTATAGGGTCCTCGTGAGGATAAAACAGGTTAATGTGAACAAGGCCCCTGGCACAAAGTCAGATAAACTCAATAAATGTCAACAAATATCAGGGATAGGCACAGGAATAGGAAGAAGCCTCTGAATAAGGAGACTACAGACCGGATACTTTCGTTGTGGTTTTGCTGCACTAATTTGCAGCACAACACTTATAAATTTCACTGACCTATGGCTTCCACAGCTTGTAAACTAGAAGGACATAGTCCTCAGGACCCCTTTCATTTCTGATACTAATTACAAGTTCAGGGGTACCCCAGACAACTCTTAGAGTCAGTAATTTGCTAGAAGGACTGACAGAACTCATTGAGAGCTGTTATATTCATAGCTGCAGTTCATCACAGCTGAAAGAGTCAGATTAAAATCAGCCAAGGGAGGTGATGCATGGAGCAGAGTCCAGGAAAGTTCCAAAGATGGAGTTTCCAGTTGCCCTCTCCCAATGGAATCATGGACAACACCTTTCTCTCTCAGAAACAACATGCAACAATATGCACAGGATATTGCCCAGCAGGGAAACTCACCAAAGCCTTGGTATCCAGAGTTTTTACTGGGGCCCCACAGTCAACTATCCACATGCTTGGTCTGTCTCCAGCCTCCTGAGAGATCCAGCTGATACCACAAGACTCCAAGACTCACTATAAGTCACATTATTATATTTCCTGGCATGGTCCAAAGTCCCCAAGTAAACAAAGACACTCCGATCGGCTAGGACATTCAAAGGGCTTAGAGATCACCTGGGGGTGGGGGGAGGGAGGGCATGAGAGGTAGGGAAAACCCATGCCTCAATTTGGTCAGGGTTAAAGTCTTTACTATATACTATCAAAAACTGAACTTTCAGCTCTAACAACCTAGACTAACAGTTTTCAAACTTTTATCAACTGGAACCTACAAAAAGAAATGAATTTTTACATGTCGACCTGAACACATATGTTTCAAAAGATAAATACTTACCCTTTCACAATATAGAATGTAGGCTGATATGTTATTTGTTTTATTTTATGTTACTTTATTTTTTATTAAATTATTGGTAACATTCCACTAAATTGATCATGACATGAAACACTGATCTAGAGCAGATCCTGTGGGCCAAATCCAGCCCACTGCTTATTTGTATAAAAATGGTTTTATTGAAACGTAGCCACACTCTTTTGGTTATCTACTTTATTGTGTGTGGCTGCTTCCATATTGGAGTAGTTGCCACAGAGATAGTATAGCTTGTAAAGGCTAGTATAGTTACCATGCGGCCCATAAAAGAAAAAGTTTGACAACCTTCCATCTAGTGTACCAATATGACTTATGACCTCAGGAAAATGCATTTATACTATTGCCTTATGGCCCTCTTAATATATGACAAATACATAACCTTACATCCAGTTTTTAGTTTATACAAATACATGATAATGACACAAAGTTTAGAGTACAGGCTCTCAAGTAAATTTTGTAAAGGAAAGTCTCTAACCATTGCTTTGAAAATGTCCTTCTAAATAGGATAAATTATCACATATTTTCAGAGTTAGCTACCAATGCAATGGATGCACTAAGACTGTAAGCTCATGATTTGTGTGCCCTCAAACTTGTGATTGTGTTACTCACTAATCAAAAAGTATTTGCAAACTCTTACCCTTCCAGATAAATTGCACTCTTTCAACTACAACAAAGTATGAGGAATTATGTGAGAAACTTCAGGCATAATAAAAGAAATCAGAAGCCTCAGAAACAGTGGTCAGGATTAAAGAGAAGGAGTTCAACTTTAGTAAGAGAAGTCTTATGCCAAGAAAAAAATTCCAACACAGACAAATACCCAAAGAAGTATCAGTAGAACCCTCTAAAGTCCAGATTCAAGCAGAATGTTCAGAAGAATTAAAACAAGTGCAAATCTGGGAGGTGACTGTAAATTAAACAGCAAACCGAATTCTCTGGATATCTCTCTGATCACAGCCATCTAAGATAGAACATTAGGAAAAGACTAGAAAGAAACGCAGGCTGCCAGAGGATGAGCAAGGAGTGGCATGATATTTTTAGTTTCTGAAATATTGGCAGGATTGGCTTATAATAGCCCTTACCCTCAACCAGACTGGCTGGTCAGTTGCTGGGAATAAATCTTGTGACTTCTCAGAGGTTGGCTCCATTGAAAATGAGTCCTTCTGCATGAAGAGGTCAGAGGATTGCAGGAGGCTTTTCTATTCTGTAACATAAGATGAAAAGGGCATAATCAGAACCTCAGTCTTCCACTTCCTAGAACTTGTTGTTTTTATAAACTGAGTTAGTAAAATTAATTTTCAAGAGGCTGCTCATTTTCTCATGCAGTTTGGATTTGCCACAGTAGCTATGAGGATTTGTCAAGTTACTGAAACTCTCTCAAATTCATTTTGCTACTTCTCCTCCCACAATAGATTTCTAATCCACCCCTTCCTAATTTTTTGAATTACTAAGTGTGTGCCGTGACTATCCCACGTTTTGCCTTATCATTGGAACCTTCTAGCTTTTATTCTAACAAAGTGTCTTTTCCCACGTATCCCTAGGTTATTCCTATTGGCTTCCTGTTGCCCCAGGTCAAGGCCAACATCCTCACTCAATGTGTTGGATAGATTGTAAACTGCCCCTAACTTTCTACCCTTCCTTGTATCTACACCCTTTGCCATATGATTTTGCAGCTCTTACATTCAAGAGGGAGCTTCTATTTTTCTTCCCTTTGATTCTCGTTTGGCCTTGTGTCTTCCTTCACTGAATGCAGGGAAGTGATGGTGTGCTTGTTCTTTTTCTAGGCCTTAAGATACCTTTTATACTTCCACTTTTCTCAGAACTCTGCCATGCTATGAGAGCAAGTCCAGGAAAGTCTGTTAAAGGATGAAAGGCATATAACCCAGTCACCAACTTTGCCCTAGCCAACTCCCAGCTAACCAGTTAGCTCTCAGCTGATCCATTGGGTGACTACAGAGGAATCAATCAAGCTAGCTGTGATCAAGAGAACAAGGCCCTTATAAACTGACTGGTAGACTCATAAGCAATAATAAATATATTGTCTCATTTATTATTTATTTTATTATTTATTTATTTATTTACATTTTAGTTTATTTTATTTTAGAGAGAGAGAGAGAGCATGAATAGGGGATAGGGACAGAGGGAGAGATAGAGAGAATCTCAAGCAGGCCTAATGAGGCACTCGATCCCACAACCCTGGCATCATGACCTGAGCCGAAATCAAGAGTCAGACATTCAACTGACTGAACTACCCAGGCACCCCGTTAATATATTGTTTTCAGTCATTGAATTTGGGTAATCTATTACCCACAATAACGGAAAAAGCATTTCAAAGACTTTTTTTCTTTTTTACCGAAGACAGCGTGTCCAATTAACTATAGATTCCTTCTGCTTTTGATTTATACATTTGACAAATGCTTTTAATCTGCTAAGTTGCACTCAATAAGTGAAATTTCCCTTAGTTTAATACTTTACAAATTATTTTCCTTCATTTAAGGTATTGTGCCTCATCCATGAAATGTTTCCCCCAAAAGGTAGAAAATGTCCTAGTCTTACTGTAATCATTCACTTATTATCCTTTTTTTTCTCACTAAATCCACTTACACTTTGTACATAAATTGATTTAATTAATTGGACTTGATAAATGTCACTACCACTTGTTTCGACTGCCAATTCCTAGAATGCAGAAAAAATATTGGCTGAACTTGTCCAAGAGTGTCATGTTTATAGGCCCTTAACCCATTTGTTGAATCAAATTAAAACAAACTATTTTTAAATGTCTAAATTATTCATTGTCCCAACTGAAAAATCCAAACGTTAATAAATATTAATTTATTCTACCTTATATCTTTTATATTAACGTACGTAAATAAGACTCAGCTGAAACCCCAATTGCTTGTGATCTTTGAAAGATGAATTAAAACAAAAAAAGAAAAAAAGGCAAGTCTCAGTATTCGCAGTTAAAGAGCACCCACATCCATGTTGTGGTGTTCCTTGCTAATGCATAAATTCAGTTATAAAGATGAAACATTTACCACCAACGTCCTTTGAACTGTTCTTAAGTAATCAGTGACCTATGTTAATATTTACTGTAGTTTTTAGACTATGTTTTCAAAGTATTTAATATATGTTTAAATGTTTCTCTCCTCTCTTCATTTTTCACTTTTAGATTGGGACACATACAGGTTTCAATACTATTTCAAAACACTCAATAAGCCAAGACCAACTCTCTTTCTCTCCTTCCGTATGCTACACCAAACAGAGCTACAAAAGTTTGAATGAATACACTACTTCTGCAGGATAAATATTTTTTTTTACATATTTATAGTTCATCTGAATACTTCCACATGGGATTTGAAGATATTTACTGATAAATGCTGATCAATATGAAAACATGAGAACCTTTTATGGATTCAAACAGCTCTACTCATAGCATAGAGAATCCAGCCTAACAATTCCCAAACCAACTCTGGTTAAGTGGGTCATTAACATGGTGTCTCAGGCTGGCAGGAAGAAGAGGATGAGATGACATAAGCTAAAGCCTGTAGCTAACTTTATTAAAGAAAACATCCAAGTTTTTTCAGAGACTGAATTTGATCACTTAGAAAATATTCTTAACCGGGGCGCCTGGGCGGCTCAGTCAGTTAAACGTCCGACTTCAGCTCAGGTCATGATCTCGCGGTCCGTTAGTTCGAGCCCCGCGTCGGGCTCTGTGCTGACAGCTCAGAGCCTGGAGCCTGTTTCAGATTCTGTGTCTCCCTCTCTCTCTGACCCTCCCCCATTCATGCTCTGTTTCTCTCTGTCTCAAAAATAAATAAACATTAAAAAAAAATTAAAAAAAAAAAAAAGAAAATATTCTTCAGTACCTGTACGCAATTCTCTAGGGCTGTGATTTAATAATTTTGGTCCTTACCGAATGTAAGTCCTTACAGAGTCTGATTTCTTTCTTCTAGATACTCTACCATAATTTATATAGCCTCTATCAGATAGATTCCAGTACTAAACTGAGAGATTACATTAATCAGCAAATGAGCAAATGCTATTTGGTATATAATTTGAGTTTATCACTGTTATAAAAATTTAGGGTGTGATATGATTTTTACTAAGAAAGCAAAATTCACCCACTTGGTACAGGTTAAAATTTTTATGTTAGGCTGTGATTACAGGAAACCAACCAACTCGCCCACCCACCAACCAGCCAACCAGTAAAAGCAACTGAAATAAGCTACTGTAAAATGCTATGTCATACATCGGGGCTAAATATTTCTGAGGTGATAGGAGCTGGCTCTACACGTGCCAAAAACCACTTCAGAAAATGGTTGAGCTAATAGTTCTTCTCATTCTGCACATATATATTGGCTTGTGTAAGAGAGGCAGTACTGCATATTGTTTAAGGCACAGTCTGTGTTGCCAGTTACCAGTTACAATAGCTCTATGACTTTGTGTAAATCATTTTCCCTATATATAAGGTACTTGTGAGGATCAAAAGACATAATCTATGTAAAAAGGCTTACTCCAGTGTCCAAAAAATATTAAGCATTTCATTTGTGTAAGCTATCATCGTTATGCCATCATCAGCGTCATCAGTAAAAAGTAGAAAAAAACACTTTCCTGTTATCCTAACCTATACATCATAATATACTCTGTAATTTCCGCCTACATCTGATTAATTATAATTTCTGTAAATCCCATGATGTTAAGGACTTTGTCTAATTCACCACTATATCCCTTGGGCCTAAACCAATACGTGGCACATAGAGCTCCAAATATTCTTGGTTTTTAATAAATAAATGCATACATTTTTATATATGCCAACGTGAATTATTTTTCATGACTGCTAGTTTTACAAAGATCTTTCCTTCCATTTTAAGTGTAATTTTTGCACAATTACTTTAAGGTCAATTTCTGAAATTTATAAATCACCTGTTTTAATCCCCCTTTCCTATTATCCTGTCCAATGAAGTTACGTACTCTTTAATGTCAGGTTTAAAAAGGAGGTCATCACTTAATGTATGTGTGAACTCAAAGGAAAAGGAAGAAATGACATTAATGAGTCTCTACATTCTCCTAGTGCCGGTGGATGGTTTTTTATGGTCTGTGGACTCATCTCCTCAGACTGAATGTAGCCCAGATGGAAAAGGTGCTGATGATGCCCTGGTCTTCCCTGGTCAGGACAGCCTGATACACAGAGCAGGGTATCAGGGTTCATTCTAACAGGAGATATCCCACAGCACTTTCCTTCCATGACCATCCCTCTCCTCCCTATTAAATGAGAAATACCTTCTGATTAGTCCCTGCTCTCCTAGACTGTTACAAGTAGGGGCTTATTTTTCATTGATTATCATCCTTCTAAGACTCATTTATAATGAATATAACAGACTATAATAACTATTATTATTAATATTTTTGTCTTATCAGGATAAGCTGAATAGATCAAAATATACTATTAGATCATGTTAACTATACAAACTTGTTTCTGATTCATAGGACATTAATACCAAAATACACTTACTCACCAAATCCTAAACATAGTAAGTATAAAACTTGCTTCCATTTGTTATTTTTAAATTACTTTTACTTTTTAAAGTAGATAATACATTTACAGGGTACAAAAATCAAAACTTTATAAAATTACTATTGGTTTCCTGTATAACCTTAAAATGTTCCTTCAAACAAATAAAAGCAGATAAAAATGGGTACATGAAAAGATGCTCAACATCACTAATCATCAAGGAAATACAAATGAAAACTATAACGAGATATCACCTTGTACCTGTGAAAACGGCTTTCATCAGAAAGACAAGAAATAACAAGTGTGGGTGAGGATGTGGAGTAGGGAACACTTGTGCACTGTTGGTGGGAATGCAAATCGGTGCAGCCACTACGAAAAACAGTAACTTTGAGTTACTCAAAAAACTGAAACTAGAACTACCGTATGATCCAACAATTCACTGCTGAGTATTTATCTGAAGAAAATGAAAACACTAATTTGAAAAGACGTCTGTACCCCCATGCTCATTGAAGCATTATTTACGATAGCCAAGATATGGAAACAATCTAAGTGCCCATTGATGGACAAATGGATAAAAATGTATTATAATTAGATGGAATATCTATAAAAAATGGAGTATTATTCAGCTATAACAAAAGAAGGAAATCTTGCCATTGCAACAACATGGATGGACCTTGAGGGCATTATGCTAAGTGAAGTCAGTCAGACAGAGAAAGACAAATACTACATATAATCTTACTTTTTTATGGACTAAAAACAACAACAACAACACCCAAGCTTATAGATACAGAGGTAGTTGTAAGAGGCGGGGGCTGGGGTCATTGAAATGGGTGAAGGTAGTCAAAAGGCACGTGAAATCACACTTTAAAAATACAGGAAATCAAAGAAATGCAAATTTAGAAAATATCAAGACACCAGTTTGCATCCAACATGTAAAATAATCCATCTTAAAATATCATGTACTAGTGAGCTTGTAATGTAGATTCTGCCTAGAAATAGGAAAACCAACTTTTGCTAATTTAATGAGTTCATAGAACCTGAGTCTCAATACACAAAGCATAGTCACTATTTAATCAGATACCAAATGATTAACACAACTATATACTTGGAAGAAATTGAACCCATGATTTAAATTCTACTTAACAAAGTCCCACTCACTAAAGGTTACTTTTATAATAAACCCAAATATATAGTTGCTATATTTTTCATTTTCTTCCTAATGCAAGCTAATAAGTTTTTAGCAGTTGAACACTTGAAAATCAAGAGGATTTTATTATACTTCTACATGTTTGCTGAATTACTATGATGAAACAGTAAGAAAAAAAGAACAGAATTAGGTTTAGTGCAAACATCATAAGATTGGAGATTTATTAAGGAAAAACCAAAAGTGGGCTAAGCTGTCATCTGGCTGAGAGTACATGAAAAGTCAAGGCTAGGACTTGGAGGTGTACATAAATGGATAGCCTTCTAATGCACAACTCTCAAGAAGTTACAGGATAAATGTGTTGATCTGGCCCTCCATGAAGGAAGCAGGCGATCTGATCTGACCAAGAACAAGAATAGATGCTTGTTTCCTCATGCAACACAAGAAAACCCCATGACTTGAGAGAAATGAATGGCTCATTAAAGTCAGACTTCCTAAGCCCCAAACTCTTAAAATCTCAGGCCACTTTAAATGTGAAATGACATTCCAATACTAATTGTTCTTTGGCTGTTGGAAAAATTATGCCTTTACTGTTCTTAAATCTCATCTTGGAGTGGATCATGCTTTGGGCTAAAATTATCCCTGGGTTCTCAGTAATCCCAAATGGCGTCAACACTTGGAAAACAGAAGGAAACTGAAGGAAATAGTCCCTGCTCTTGTTTTGCTGTAACCTGCTCTTTCAAAAGCCTGGAGCATCCTGTTCCCTCTCAGAGAGGGAAAGAAAAGTAATTTTAGAGCGAGGAGGTTGCTATGCTTTAGGAAGCTGCTAGAGGTCACAGATGCCTCTCTGGTTTGATAAGGTATGGGTCTAGGCAAGAGAAAAAACCTAGTCAAGGAGAAACCTGGGTTTCTGGTGTCACATTTAAAATTGCAAGGCAAGGTAACAACTAAGCCCATTTGAATGGAACTAACCTGTAAGGGTTGTGCTGGTCTTTCTTTTGGCTGAAACCTTGAGCAATTTCCATTCAACAGAATGGGGGTGGGGGGAAATGCTCAAAGAAGAAAGGTCCCTTTCTTTGAGGTCAGTGCTACGGGTGCCTTCATAAAGTACTTGAGTGGGTCATGTACCTTGGTGCATTGCACCCAGGGGTTAAAACTATAGCAGCTACCATCCTTCCATGAAATGTTAAGCCATGGGCCAGAGAAGGTTATTTGCAACACCTATCACTGACAAAGGCTGAATGGTCAAACTATGTGAAGAATGCCTACAGATTGATGAGAAGTAAAAGCTAATTTTAGAAAGGGAAAAAGACTACCTGGTCCCTTTGGAGGAGAAGAAAAGGCAGTATGGTTGGCCTGGGCTTGCTGGAAAAGGCTGGTTAGAGTAGGTGCAGAGCCAAGTGTCCATGCCAATGCCACAGAGCTGGAGTGTCGCCATACCCAGGACCTGCAGATCTTGTGGGAGATGCAGCTCCCCGAGGAGGGACATACCAGTGCTGATCTTCTGGGTATTTCTCCAGCACCCCAAACCTGGCCCTTTCCCAAGGCCACTATTGCAGCAACACTTTGAACAAGATCTGCCTGATGATAAACCTGGGAAGCACTAAAGTGGCTCCTGACTCAGAGACTCCAGCTCCTGTCAATGTTAGGAATTCTACTCACTCCGTTCCCTAAGAGTTACAATTAGGTAAAAAACATCCCAGGAGTCAGAATTCAGCACGGTAAACCAACCGAGATTTGAAGCAGAGAGAGCTGGATTGGAGACCTGATCAAATCATCTAAACTTTTGATACACGTCCCAAGCACGTGACAGGTTAAGGGGAAAAACATAAAAGTAAATGCCAAAAACAAACACAGAAACAAAACAAAGAAAACTAAAACACTTTTTAAATCACCAACAGGCATTTTCCAGAGATAAAACTTTATTTAAGGCATCAAGCAATACACTGAAAAGAGGTGAGTCACGCACAAGTAATGTCCTTATTTCCATAATTGTATGTTTGATACTCTCTGCCCTCTTGAAAAGGGTGTGTAGTTAGCAAAGATGAGAAACAGTTTTTATACATAATCATATCAATAGAAGTGTTTAAGAAAGTCTTTAAATTTTGTTTTTCTTTCTTTGAAAAGAATTTTGGTTTTATTTCAGAAAACCAAAACAAGCTAGTTCTTCTACTCAGGATGAAATTTCTCTCCAGTTATTTATGAAATAATACAGCTGCCTTTCTCTTTAAAAGGATTCTTGTCTTCTGGAATTCCTTTTACAAGAGGATCCTCTCCAGAACGTTCTTCAATGTAGTTCTTTATTTCTTCAGAACATTTAGACACCTTAAGAAGAAAAAAAAAAGAATGAATCAGGTCAGGATCATCTACACTTTAGTGAAATTAATTTAATTGAGTACAGCCAGCACTTTAAAAAATGAAATAATATGAAAATATTAGCACAAAGCATGTGTAATACATATGCTACATATGAATGACACAGTCTAAAATACATTTCTCACTATGGTGAGGGCCAAAAAGTTTGAAAGTCACCATATTAAACAGATCATCCCCAGCAATTTCTACCCATTGTGCCTCATATGACTTCCTGCCACTGCTAAAATACAATTATGGTGTATCCATAATATTTTAGGAACTGAAACATACCCCGTTTTCAATTTCCCATGCTAATGAACAGGTGCAGTAATAGATAATCCCCAAATGTTTTGGGCTGCATCCTGCCAAAATTCTCACTTATTATGGGCGTGTGCCATGTTCTGCAATTTTACAAAATGATGGAAACACTGGAGAAGGCCTGATGCTGGGAAGGTGGAGGTTGCCTATTCATACCATTTGTGTCTCTATTCAGAATCCCTTCCCACTGCTGGAGGGCAATGATCACAACAACAGATTTATCTGAGGTTTATTAGGCTTATCTGAGACTCTTGTGTTTATGTAATTAGTTGAAACTTTTCCTACAAAGGAGAAAGGATTGAATACTTTCCTCAGAAACTCTATCCTTTAGAAACAGGTTGCATGAATGAGTTTAAAAAAGAAAAAGGAATAAAAAGGAAAGGAAAAGAAGGACTAGTGTCTTAGTGAAGGTCTGCATGATGAATAAGAAATTAGAAGTAAAAATTACAGAAGCTCTAGCAAATTCTAATATAGACTTCTTAGCCCTAAGAAACTGTTCCCATTGAGTTTATAATCTAGATTAGCAATCTTCAAATTGTTTCAATGGTAATCACTAAAACACGTTTGCATAATTATCCCCAAATGCATATAATTATAAATAATATGTAATTATTTACTTATAAATAAGCACAGATGCTACTGTGTTAATACATAATGCATAATTATAAAACATAAACTGGAAACTGTCAAATGATGAGGCTTAAAATCTAACCAAAAGTAGAAATTGTAATATCTTACTCCCATACCCCAAAGATTCTTTGCACACAATGTAAAGACCACTGTTCTAAAAAATTAAAACTAGCTGATGTAGTTATATGACTTAAAATGTGGAGAAATAACCATCTATTCAAGTGCCACCCTCTCAGGTGACAATTGCTTTTATTTGTTGTTGACATTTATAGTGCATGCATTTTATGTGAATTGTCAGAAGTACAGATACAAGTATCCATAACCTGGGGTCTGTCTCCCCAGAGCTATTTGTGGATAAGATTAGAGTTCCCCCAAATTGTGTCTTTCTTACAGAGGCTTCTTCATTAAGTTTCCGAAGAGATCTGCAGCCTCTGAAAGTGAATAATTACTCCTCTGAGCATTTCCTTCCACGATCAAGAAGATAGGTTTGAACAATTAGCTGGAGCCAGAATTCAGCCTGTGAATTTTGTGTCCTTGGCCTGAGCAGAGCACACAGCTCAGACATGTACAATTTATTGACAGAATAATGAACTGGGCATCAGAACACATGTGTTTCAGTAAGTGCTCTATTATTATCTCTGAGGTCTTAAATAAGAAGGTGGTTAGCCTCCTTGGGATTCAGTTTTTTATCCTTAAAAGTGAAAGCACAGAAGGATCTCTAAGAACCATAATGTTTGTATAGCACTAATACTCTATAATTCAAAGTGTCTGATAACATATGTTTGAGTATTATTATTAGGATTTAGACACCTCTCCTTGTATCCCCTAAGGCTATCCCTCATGTTTTCTTCGCCCTCGGCATACACTTGGAGTTGGAAAACAGATCCAGCAGGGTGTGTCCTAAACAGTGGAGGTGGGGAGCTGCCAGGGAGGAACAGGGTAATGAATGATACCTTTAATTTCCACACAGTCAGCTGCACCCAGGCTCCTGCCCGATTTCTAATTTGAAGCTTAAAATACCTAGAAGACATTTGTCTCTTTTTCTCCTGTAAGTTCTGCACACTCTGTTACTAGGATATTACAACTTTGTACAATGCTTTACTTCAGTATATGCAACTGTTTAATATGTAACCTCTACAAAGCAGTGTGTGAAAAAAATCTAAGTGGCCAACACATACTGCACTGTGCCATCCACAAAATGGGTCCCTTAAAGTTTCAATAAATTACCCTATTGTTTGGGTCTTATAACTTTGTTTTTTTTCCTTTAAACACAGCAGTATTTTTAAAGCAACAAAAACTTTGAACAAGGATAGAAGTAACTTTGCACTCCAAAATCTAGGAAGCATAGGGATTTGGAGGTTAAATTTGAGAAAAGAAATGCACAAAGAGTAAAACTCAAAAACACCTGCATCTTCCAATTATTACTCAAAATGTTCATCCTGAGTAACAGGACTGTGTCATGAATAGATTTACTAAAGTAGAGCAGGAAAGCAAGCGAGCATATTTACCATACCTGCTTAATTTCCATTTTTTCCTTAATTTTTTCTAGTATTAAAGCACAGAAAAATGAAATTAATTTATTTTTATTTTTATTTTTTTGCTGGGGAGAAAGGATTAGAGCATTTCCTTTAAAAAATATTTATCCTAAAACCTATTCCCGGACTACAGGTTGCCTGATTGAGGAAAAAAGGAAGAAATGCATGCTCACAATACCAGTAAGAAATTGAAGTAAAATTTACAAAATCTCCAGCAAATTTCAGTGGAGACTTCTGAACACGGAGGCATATGTTCTCACTGAATTTGTAATCCACTTTAGTGGTCTCTAAGATTTTTAATCATGATCACTAAAAAGAGTTTTCAAATGCACATCAGTATATATATTATTACTTATACATAAGTGTAAAAATGCTGTATTCGTTCATTGTGCGCCCTTCTAAAACAAAGTGGAAAGTATAAAGGGATGAGAGTTACAAACAAATAAAAATAGGAATTGTAAGATTTTGTTTCCAAGCCCCAGTGAACTGTTCATTGCATACCTCTGGAGAGGCCTCCTGAAATTCAAAACTATGTAATTCAAATTACCTAAATTGTGATGAATTAAATAGTGATAAAACAAAAACACCTTTAAATACCAGTCTTTCCCTTAATGAAAAAGATCAAGGAATGAAATAGCCATCTGCCTTCTTCCTAAATTTGAGTTTTTAAAACCAACTAACAGCGGGCAGAATTTTTTTGTCCATGGTCCCCCATGCTAGGCTCAGATGCTCTGACAGTTGGCTTTGAATTAACTCATGGGATCCTTGCGCTCTCCTTTCCCTCTTGTGATTTCTCCACATCAACTGGCAGGTGCCAGGTACAACCAAAGCCCCACTTCAAGAGACGCTGGTGCGGGGGCGGGGAGGGGTGAGAAACCAAAGAACAAAAAAGCTGTACTGTTTTACTGTAACAAACCAGGCAAAACCACCCTTGGTTCATTTCAGAGAAGGGAATAACATTCTGGGACAATTTACCTGTTGCCTCTGCAATTTCACTTCTTTGCGCAGTTGCTCAACTTCCATCTTCAGCTTTTCCTTTTCTGGCAAATCTTCGATGTGAAGGGCCGGCATTTTCAGCCCAGAGCTGGGCCCGAGGACTGCTCTGCAAGTGGAGTGGCTGAAGTGCGGCGAACCAGGGCGCGTCCCCAAGTAACTGTGGTGCCCGCGCACCCCGCCCTCCGGCTCAGGACGGGACCGCCTCCCCGAGGTGGCCCCCAGAGCCCTGAGCGCTCAGCTGTCCCCGGGTCTTCTCCACGTGCTGGCCCTGCCCAGCGCCCTGGGATCTCTCTAGGGCTCCCACGACCCCGGGTGGCCGGACCCTGCGAGCCCGGGGACGGTAGAGTTGGGAGGGAGCCTGAGAAGCTCGGTGCTGCGGGATCTCCGGGCGGGATGCTGGCCCTCTGCCGGCTCCCGAGTCGGCCACGCCCGCGCGGGACCGGCCAGGGCTGCGGCTCGAGGGTTGGGGCTGCACTAACCCACTTTCCTGGAGAAACAACTGTAAAGTTTTACTTTTTGTTCCTTTTTTGTTTTGTTTTGTTTTCCGTTTCCAAGTCACATCCGGGTTTTGTTTGTGAAGCAAGAAAAGGAGGACACTACCCTGCAGGAAATAACGACCCTTCACCTCTCCAAGAGTTTCAAAAATATACAGCATGTTCCTTTTCCCCAGTTAATATACATGTGTACTGTGGGAAATGCGAACGCTTAAGAAAAGGCCCAAGAGGAAAGTGAAACTGACCTGTAATCTCAGAAACACCCACCACGTCTGTTGATGGACGGTTGTGTTGCGTTGTGTTCCTGATACATATTTACACATTGGGGGATCGAGGAGTCATTGGGATGTGAATATTGTTTACAACTTGCAGGACCATTTTCTGGCAATCGTCTGCACCCTCCACAGCAGAGTTTTTGTTCTTTCTTTAGCGGAGTGTTTTGTAATGATTTAGTGGACACGCGGATGATACTAGAGAAGACAGAAGCAGCAGTCTTAAAGTTCTTACCAGAAAGTATTTCTCCACTCCCTATCAACCAAGGATTGGGTGACTGTTGACACCATGGGTCTTGAATTCCTGGCTCCAGCACCTTTCTGGACATAGGCAGCAGATTCACTAAGTATTGGTTTCTCCACTATCTGCAAAGCAGTATTCATCTTGCTGCCAGGAAAAGTGTCTGCTATGACAAATGCTTACCTGCAATGTAAGGTTTCCCTTGACTATAAACTAAAGCCTTCTTAATGATGGTCAACAGACTAGAAGAAAAATAAAGCATTAAGGGTAGGAGACCTTCCCAGTCAGATATTTCTCTTTTTGGAGATATTACCTCCTGCCTACAGAGCCAGATTCAAGAGTGGTGGCATGAACTGAGTTTTTCAGGGCACTTGACCTGAGACACCCATTGTCACTCCCTGTCTTGTGAGCAGAGGTTTTGTTTGCTCACAATTTCTATGTTCCACCCACTTATCTTCAATGAATATCTTGGAACAAGAAGGACAACAAGCTACTTGGTGATTACTCTGGGTCTAGTCCCAGCTCTGTCCCTGGCTAGCACTGGAAAAGTCCTTTATTTATTTATTTTTTCTGGATTTTGGCTTTCTAATTTATACAATATAGGATGGGGAAGGGGAGAGGTGGATTAGCCAAGGTATGTTTTGTTTCTAATTGTATGTATGTATCCACATCTGATAAATCACTTTCACAAAGAAAACTGTTTAGGAGTTTCTTTTTCTATATTTGAAATACCACACATTCCAGGATCTCCCAGGCTCAAAGAAGTCAAATCAGCTGCCAAAGTTTTCCCCTGTTAGTAAGCTGTGAGCCAAGACAAAAAACTAACATCTGTCTCCAAAAGCAATTTGTATTTTCTGATTCCCCATTGCTCAGATTTAAAACGTTGGTTAAAAATAACTTAAACAAGTTAGTGAAAGTAGTTAACATGACCCAAATTAAATAAACTCAGCACCCAAATTAAATAAGTTGTTTAAGTATCTTAATGTATTTCTTTTTGGTCCAAATCATAAAAGCCGAATTATTTTAGCCTGGAAATTTTTCCTCTATGAAATCATCAACTTGCATGCAGTGATAAATATTTATAAAACCACAGTGGTTCTTTCACTTCTTCCACAGTATTATGAAACTTAAATTAGAGATGAAATACATATTATTATTTTTTGTTTTTATTCTTATCAAATAATGCAGGGTCCTAATATATTAAGTTAATTGATTAAACTAAAATGAATTGAGAAATGCTGAAATCCATGACCACACAACATTTTGAAAACTGTCTTGTTTGGTTTTAAATGGTAAGATGCTGGGAACACGTTTTAGAAGAGCATGTAGCTCCCATCCCTAGCATGGAATGTACCTCCCAGACAGCAACCATGGTAAGCAATTTCTTGTGTATTCTCACAGAAATGTTCTACCAACAAAACCATTTGGATAAACAGATTTTAAAATCCATATCAGTTATATCCAAATGTAATGTAAGCTTTTTACTTATATTTTACATATAAGTAATAGAAGTTATGATTGTTGTGTTTTTTTTTACAAAATAGTATGTGTACAAACCATTCTGCAATGAAAATAACAAGTATAACCAGAAAGTAACTTTTATTAGCCCATTATCTTCTGACAAATGCTTTAAAGAAAACTGCTTAAGAAAATTAACCATGTGTTTATTTCCTATCTATCTATCTATCTACCTACCTACCTACCTACCTACCTACCTATCTATATATCATCTATCAAACCTTTACACCCAACATGGGGCTCGAACTCATGACCCGGAGTTCAAGAGTCACAAGCTCCACCAACTGAGCCAGCCAGATGCCCCTATTTCTACTTTTAAAGTATAAAAGAGCAAAGACCATGAAATATTTACCTTGACATGCAAAAAAAAAAAAAAAAAAAAAAGAAAGAAAGAAAAAAAAAAAAAAAAAAAAAAAAAAGGAAAAAAAGGAAAGAAAAAAAAGAAAAAATTCTTTGGCTATGTTTCTGAATGTATTAAGTATGTTGTTAAAAATGCATATAAAGGAAACTATATAAGAAAATATCAAGAGTGTCATATTGGAGTTGATTTAATGCTAGGTTGAACTCAAAAAGACCAGGATTCTGGTCTTATTTTATCTTATGTTTTGTTTTGTTTTGTTTGTTTTTACAGGACATATATTCTCTCTGCCTCTGTTTTGTTAGTGTAAATAAACTAGGTTATTTCCCAAATTCTGCTCTTCTGGAATTTATAAAGTTCATGATGACTGTTTAGGCCATTAAAATGATGGTTTCTTTAAGGAACATATTTAACAAATATTTGATGCACTTGGTTCATTTTATTTTACTTCAACTTATTATAACAATCCCATGGAAAATTTCACAACTGACCCATTCAACTGTGTGCATAAGCTTCCTTTTCTAGATGGAGATAATATGAAGTAAGAGGATGACCTGTGTCTCATGCTCCAATTATCCTTTTTATTTTTCTGAGAGACAGAGAGTGAGCACACTTGAGTGCACTGGGGAGGGACAAAGGGACAGAGAATCTTAAGCAGGCTTCATACCTAGCTTGGGGCCAGTCATGGGCCTCGATCTCATGATCTGAGATCACGACCTGAGTCAAAATCTAGGGGTGCCTTGGTGGCTCAGTCCATTGAGCTTCAGACTCTTGATTTCAGTTCAGGTCATGATCTCATGGTTTGTGAGATCAAGCCCCACCTTGGGCTCTGCGCTGATAGCTCACAGCCTGCTTGGGATTCTCTCCCTCCTTCTTTACCCCTGCCCTGTTCGTGCTCTCTCTCTCAAAAATAAAAATTAAAAAAAAAAAAAAGAGTCAGATGCTTAATCGACTGAGCCACCCAGGTGCCCCTAATGCTCCAACTATCTTAACAACTACTTATAATTCATATCAAATATGATTTATCAATTGTGCTTATACAAGACTTTAATTTCCATTTAACTGGTCATTCTTATTACTCATTTTACTGTTTTCCTCATGTTAATATTGTTTTAAGAATTTAGGAAGTTTGATATTAGCCTTGTTTTCAAATCTGGCTCAAATCAAATCAGTCCAAATTAGAATAACTGGTTTTTTTTTTTTTCTTGCTAAAGCTTAAACTCACTTATGTGTACAAAATACCCTCAAAGTGCAAGTATCTCAAATGGTATACTGCAGTATGTATACTTAACTCATTCTCACTACTGGTCCCAGGAAGTTTTGTTGAAGAGCCAAATGCTAAGGCTATGCCAGGAGTCTCTTTTGTTTCCCTGTAATCTTACCTCATTCCTTTTTACCTAGTAATCCATGGTCCTGAAATAACAACTTCTGGAAAGAAAAAAAAAAAAAAAGGTCACTCACTGTTGTAGCTGTACAGCCTGTGGAATAGTCATGATTATCACATCCTTCTTCTTAAACCATCTTTCTCTGTCACTCCTTTCTATGATTTTTATCTTATTCCACTTCTGCAGATAATCTGTATTTTTTTTTAAGTTTTTTAATTTATTTTCCGAGAGAAAGAGTGCAAGTGGGGGAAGGGGCAGAGAGAGAAGGAGACAGAGAATCTCAAGCAGGTCTGCACTGTCAGCACCAAGCCTGACATGGGGCTCGAACTCATGAAACCATGAGATGATGACCTGAGCCAAAACCAAGAGTCGGACACTTAACCAACCGAGCCACCCAGGTGTGCTGACAATCTGTATTTTTAAGCAATACGAATGTTACCCTACTGTCGATTTATTCCTCAATTAAGCTAATAAGAATTCTGAATTATCCAATATAAAAAGTATTACCCTTTCCTGCTTTTAATTGAACACTTAGTCAATTAAATTGTAGAGACAATTTATTAGTTGGTATGGCAGTTTCAATAATAAACAGAGCGTCTGGCTTGGGGAATTTACAATACAGAATTGAGATCAAGACAACCATACCAACTGTAATAAGAGAAAGCAAAGCGATGTTAAATGAGTTAAAAGATTTACAGAATACTCTTGGGATGGAGTGAGGGACAGAAAAGATAGTTTTTAGTGAGTCTCAGAAAGGAGTAGGATTCAAAAGGCTGAAGTGAGTTAGAGAAGAGGACATTTCAGGTGGAGAGATCAATACGACTAAAACTGCAGAAGGTGGGGAAATGGGGTGTCATGTCAGTGGTCATTTAATAGTTAAGTTTGTTGGCTACAGGAAGTCTCCAAGGTTTATTATAACAGAGGACATTTGCTCATCTCTATTCTAAGTGATTTTAAATTTTCATATAAGAATCCATCCTATGCTCTCATTTTATACATGAAAAAAACTCATGATGTTCAAAGAGTTGAAGTAGAAAGTGGACAAACCAAAGCTTTAACTTAGAATTATCTGGCTCTCAGATCTATTTCCAGTTGTTAGAGATGTTAGTTAGGACCATGCATGTAGAGATGTTGGTTAGGATCATGCGTGTTACTAAGTGCCATAGCAAGGACTCTGTATTTTTTTAATCAGGGGGAAAAAATAAATGGAACACTTAATAAACATTAATTTGCATCAAACTGCACATGGAAAAACCCTTGAGATGGACCACAATTAAAGAAGTAAAACAAGTAAAATATATAGTATGCTAGATGGTGGTGGGAGCTATGGAAGAAAATAGAGTGGAACACAAAGGCAGTGCTGAAGGGGTGCTTGGAAAGGAGTTTTATAATTTTAAACAGGGGAAAAGAGCTTCTGCTGAGGAAAGGGTAGTTTATCCAATAGTTTATCCTGGAATCCCTTAATACCGAAAGCATGTCTATATGTGATAGAGTGTGTTGTTAACCACGCAGCCAGAGATCCGGAGTCTGGGCCTGAGAAACTTGCCAATTCACTTCTCTGAGCCTGGATTTCCTCTATTTCAAAATGAAAGGGTTGAGCAGGAGTCAGCAGATCTTTGCTGAGCATTTACTACCACCAGAGTGGGAAAACACCGTGCTAGGAGCCAAACTTGGGACCACATTGACATTCCCTTCCAGACCAAATAAAGATAATTCTTACCTTGTTTTTAAAATGGATGACAGGGGTGCTTGGGTGGCTCATTCAGTTGCGTGTCTGATTTTGGCTCAGGTCATGATCTCAGTGTCCGTGAGTTCAAGCCTTGCGTTGGGCTCTGTGCCGACAGCTCAGAGCCTAGAGCCTGCTTCAGATTCTATGTCTCCCTTTCTCTCTGCCCTTCCCCTGCTTGTGCTCTGTCTCTCTCTGTAACTCAAAAATAAATGAGTATTTTTTAAAAATTTTCAAAAAATGGATGACAATCAGTGTGCCTGGGTGGCTCAGTCAGTTGAGTGTCCAAATCTTGATTTCAGCTCAGGTCGTGATCCCAGGGTCCTTGGATCAAGCCTCATGTCAGGCTCTATGCTGTGCGTGGAGCCCGCTTAAGATTCTCTCTCTTTCTCTCTCTCCCTGCCGCTCTCCCTCTCCCATAAGTCATTAAAATAAAACAAAAAGAACATTAATTAACATTTCCTTGTATTCTGATCACTGACGTATCCAAAAATAGCACTGTACGTGTGAGATAGGATAAGGAAACAGTAACAATAAAAGTAGTTTCCAAGTTGGGGTAATAAACACTCATCATTTGTTACAGAAACAGAGGCAAATTATCTTAGTCATTAGCACAAAGGTAGTGAGATTTGGTTTATGTCAACTCAATAAGATGCCAGGAGGAAACTGATTAGGAAGATGATGCAGAACAAAGCTATTTTTCTACCATTTTGCTCTTACACTGCTATAGGAAAAAGGACCGTATTGGTGACAGTCTTCTTAGAGATGGGATGGAATAGCACGTATCTTAAAGATTTCTGGATATGCATCTAGTTCCTTTCTCAGTAACACTAGTTAACACTTGTTGGGTCTTACTGTGTGTCAGGTGGTACACTAAATGCCATAATCACTCTAGTGTAATATTTAACCCCAAGTAAAAGGGGATAGAACCATTATTCTTTCTTTCCTACAGCAGAAGAAACTGAGATTTAAAAAGATTAAGTAACTTATCCAAAGTCAGAGAGGCAGTGAAGTGCCAGGGCCAGAACTTTCTGGCTTCTTATGATGTTTCCTCAGGAACTGCGCTGTGAGATCATGATCTGAGACAGTCACTTACCCGACTGAACCACCCAGGCGTCCCATGAAACAGTAGGTATCGTTAAAAGAAAAAGGTCAATCAAAATTCACTGTACTAAACAGTTGAAGAAAAACAGATTTATACATTATCACATCCCAGTTTTTATTTAAAGTTTATAATTATAAATTTAAAGCTTTACGTACATGCTTAATAGAATTCTTATATATGACCAAAAACTAGTACTGTCATTAAAGCTCAAGATATTCCAAGGATTTTTTTTTTTTTTTTCTTATGAAATCACACAGCCTCCTTTGAGCTCCTTGAAGGGATTTTTGTCCTCTGGGATACCCTTTACTAGTGGATCTTCGCCAGATCTTTCTTCAACATAATCCCTTACTTCTTCACAACATTTGGAGACCTTAAAGGAAAAGAGAAAGAAATGACACATTTGGTTCAATACAATTGCTGCAGAATCCAAGAATGTATTTATTATAATTTTTGTGTTCTTTTAAATGTGGTTCTGCTTTCCGCCAATGCGTATGTACTTTCTAGGAGAGAAGAAGGAATAGCTGTTCACCAGAGTGAACACTGATTGAATATTTTTCCTCTTTCCAAAAATGTGACCTGTAAAGGTGGAAGGGAATGAATAATTGTTAAATTCCAGGCTTATCACTGCTCCTGGATTCTCAGAAGTATACACATGTAATGTTATTTTAAACTCATTTACAATGATTGATGATGACAGTGCATTAGAAGGTGACCTCCAAAAGGTCAGGGACCTTTGGCTGATTTGTTCACATGTATCGAGAACACAGACTGCATTTAGTTGGTGCTCCATAAATAAGTATTTGTTGAACTGAGTTTTTTTTTTTTTTTTGTGAGATTGACCTTCCCTCATATGCACTATTATAATAATGAGTTCATGAAAAATCAGGCTTTAGTACTTTAATGGGCTCAGCCAGAGCCTGAATGATCCATGTAACATTTAACCCACTTTTTAGTCAATGTTCTATAACATATATAAATACAAATGTGTGTGTGTGTGGTGTGTGTGTGTATGCATGCATATGCATGCATATATACACAGGATCAAGTTATCATTCCTTTTAACTTTCAGCTTGTTTCCTTTTCACTTAATACATCATTCATGAAATTAACATGAAACTACTTCATTTCCGGCAGCCCATTAGGTGGCCATTCCATAAGCTATCTAGGTATTGTATTTTTTTAATAAAATATTTATGCTATTTTTATATGAAAATTTCCAGCAACATTAGATATAAGACTTAAGATTACTTTTTAACTCTGTAAACTCATTATGTACATATTAGAAAACATCATTCCTAACTGAGGCAAGACCTTGGTCAGATGGCTCCTTCAATTGGAGTTTATATACAATTTTAAAATATGCAGTAATTCAGATTCACATTTGTTCTTTCTCAAAACTAAGATTTAGATTCACTTTATATATATTTTTTTTAATTTTTTTTTTTTTATTTTTTAAAATTTATATCCAAGGTAGTTAGCATATAGTGTAACAATGATTTCAGGAATAGATTCCTTAGTGTCCCTTACCCATTTAGCCCATCCCCCCTCCCACAACCCTTCCAGTAACCCTCAGTTTGTTCTCCATATTTGAGTCTCTTCTGTTCTGTCCCCCTCCCTGTTTTTATATTATTTTTGTTTCCCTTCCCTTATGTTCATCTGTTTTGTCTCTTAAAGTCCTCATATGAGTGAAGTCATATGATTTTTGTCTTTCTCTGACTAATTTCACTTAGCATAATACCCTCCAGTTTCATCCACATAGTTGCAAATGGCAAGGTTTCATTCTTTTTGATTGCCGAGTAATACTCCATTGTATATATATACCACATCTTCTTTATCCATCGATGGACCTTTGGGCTCTTTCCATACTTTGGCTATTGTTGATAGTGCTGCTATAAACATGGGGGTGCATGTAGATTCACTTTTTTTTTATACTTCTCCGAACACCAGCTTTTTGGGCCCCAATCAGATGTCAGGAATAGAGGTTTAACTGCTGTCCTAATTCTGGAGTCAGAGAGGGGTTGGTTTTGACAATGTCTAACTAGGATCTGGGGCTACAAGGAGCAATAAATTACCCAAAACCCATGTGAGTATGTTGTTCAAAATGTATTTCAGTGAAGCTTATTATAAGTATAGATAGTTTAATATAGGATTATATGGCATTGTGGAAAGCATGGACTCGATTCGGGCCACTCCAGGTCTGAATTTTGGCTCTACCCACTTACCCACAATAGACCCTTAGTTAGGAGAGTTCACCCAAGGTTTAGTTACTTCATCTACGAAATAGGAACAGCAACACTAGTTCCATTAAGTTCCCAGCATACAACAGATTCTCAATCAAATGGCAGCTATTTTTAGCTATTACCACAAAGATTATCTTCAACCTTTGCCCACTGAATTGACATATAGTCATTGCAAATCTGTCCTCTAAAAGTGGGATGCAAGCAGTTGTCTTATTCTGACAATAGTGCCTTGATAGCAAAAGAGGTTGAGGCATATTATGAACTAGTCTGGGTCTCAGACTTCAATAATAATTTAAAAAGTAGTAATAATAGCAGAAAAAACTTGCTATGTCCTAGGTATTGTTTTCAGAGCTTTATATATATTATCCCATTTATTCCTCCCAATTGTCCTCTGAATTACATTTTGTTACTATTCCCATTTTACAGAAAATATCTCAGGTGAGTGTTCCACAGAGAGAAAGCTGTGGAGCCAGAATCTGAGCCAGGGATATGGTTCCAGTATCTATCCACTGGACCATACTATAAGGATGCTATACCATCCTGTATCAGAAATGTCAGTTCAGGACCTAAAATTTCTGTGTGTGTGTGTGTGTGTGTGTGTGTGTGTGCATGTAGGTTGTATGTAGGTGTGTGTGGTTTGGGCAGTGTGGTATTAAATTAGTTTGACTTCCAAGAGCGAGGAGACATTGAGTAGTAGGGAAAAGGAACCCCCAAACCTGACAGATGGTAAGATGTATGTGATGTTTACCCAAAATAAAAAAAAATAAAAATTCCCAGGTGAGCTTGCCATAAGTGAATAATAAACATGAACACAACCAAATTGCCTTCAAAACAATAATCCTGAGGATATAAGTAATCAAACAGCTTTTGGATGTTTCAAGTAAGAAAAAAGAACTTTCTTTTATGCCAAAAGTTTATGTTTCCTAAATTATAAAGATTTTAACTTTTTTGTTGTGAGTTCCAAGCTCTTCTTGATATTTATAAATTTAATTGTTTTTTACAACAAAATATGTCTTGCCTGTATGGAAAGGGCAACAGGGGAGTTTGAGACAATTATAAAGGGGAAAAAATCCCCAAAATTCCCATATGTATTGGGAGTAAGAGTTTTGAGCAAAATACAAAGATAATGCAAACTACTCCCCATCTTTTTGCTCTGGCTTGATAAAACAAATGTTTGAAAAAATATAAAATATACTCTTATTATTCATGGAGGAGTTTTTGTTCTACTTACTTTCCTAAAATGAAGAGATCTAAAATACATATCTACATCTTCCAAGCTTCAGTCACTGTTTGCTTGGAGGAAACTTTTATTCCTTTGCCATTTCTGGTCCTTTTAACAGCAGAGAACTCTTGGTATCCGTTTCCAAGATCTGTCATATGTTTTTAGGAGGAACGAGTGAGTTCTTGTGCTTGAACTCATTTTTGTTTGCAAAGAAGGAATAGAATGTACTCCTTCATTACTAGCCATGACAGTGCTGGAGGGGATGAGGTTTTGGCTAAAAGTATTTAAACATCAAACTATTGCATTAAATAAAGAGAAGCTTATCAATTTAGAAAAGTAAAAATAAAATGCCTATATGTATTGCTTCACTTTACTGCTTAACTGAAATATGGCCTCCGTCTCATCTTCTTTCTTTCTGCCTCTTTTTCTTTTTCTTTCTTTCTTTCTTTCTTTCTTTCTTTCTTTCTTTCTTTCTTT
>NC_064816.1:93083607-93120950 GCF_023721935.1 Panthera uncia | reverse complement strand
TTTCTTTCTTTCTTTCTTTCTTTCTTTCTTTCTTTCTTTCTTTCTTTCATTTTTAAAACAACTCTATAAAAATGTAAAAAACATTTTTAGCTTAGTGGTCATACTAAAACAGGCTAAAGGCTGGATTTGGCCCATGAAAAATAGTTTGCTGAATCTTTGATTTATAGTCTAATCAAGAGATAATTATGATTACTAACTTTCTTAATCTCTGATGAATTTTTACCCGAACAGTTTATTTTTAACTACATTGAGCTTCTCCAGTAAATGGTGTGGGGGAGGACAAATAATTTCCCCTCTACTCTTTTAGGTTCTTGGCTGAGACACCCCTGTAATAAAAAAAGGCAGATTAACAGGAGAAAAACGCACAGAAATTTAATAACGTGTACCTCCTGTATATATGGGAGAGACCCAGGAGAATGAATAACCTCTCCAAAATGACCTAAGATATCCCATTAAATACTACCTCCAGCTGAAGACAAAAGATGTTGGGGGATATGGGGAGCAGGCCAGTTATGGGAGGTTTCCAGGAAAAGCAGTCATCAAAAACCCACTTAAATCAAGTGGACTTAAGTCCTTGCCTTCTCTACTGATTTGAGTTTCTAGAGATTTAGAGTCTTCTCTAAATCCTAAGTCTCTCTAAATGCCTTCTCAGAAGAAGACACCCTTACAAATGGAGAGTTCTCTTATAATTGTAAACGTCTCTTACAAAAGGGCAGCTTTTACTTGGTTTCCAGAGCTTCTCTACTATCTGCTGTTTCTTAAAAATAATCAGCCTAAAATAATGCTTATGCCAAAGGAACATATTTTGGGGTGGCAAATTCTGCTCCCCTGCAACGGTTTCTGACCCAGTATTCCTACTATATCTACTGTTTAAAATAAAATTCAAAAGAGAACAGCAGTTTACCAGCATTCTTTCCAGTGTTACTTCTTTCTTGAGCTGGTCGACTTCCATCTTCAATTTGTCCTTTTCCGTCAGGTCCTCAATATTGATCACTGGCATCTTTTGCCTGCAGAAAAAATAGATAGTTCGTGCACCTGAATTGCTGGCCTTTGTTTAAAGCCAATGTTAGCCAACACTTCCCTCCACTCTTAACTTACTAAGTGAATTCTTTCTTTGTTTTAGTTTTCTGTGATAATGTATTTCTTATGAACGCTCTCTGAACAATTCCAGCACTACACGCTAGCCTTGCAATTTTAAAGCTCCTTTATAATCTTCACTAATATGATTAAACCAAGCATTGGACTCGAAACACCTGCTAGTAGGTTTGTGGGGAGAGGTCAGTTTAATCATATGTAATCTTCAACACCAAAAGCCTCTCTTTTTCCCTGTTTTTTTTTTTTTGACACAATTTAAAAGTTTGGGTTTCCAACCTTCTTCTCCAACACCAAAGCCCTCCATCATATGATTTATGCCATTTAAATTAGTTTGAGGTCATTTTGAGGACTGCCCATTAATCCCCTAAATCGCTAGAGTACTTAATCTGGTATTAACAGAGAACCATACAAAAACTGTTATTATGAGTTCTTTATAAATAATAGATTGAACTATGAACCAATAGAGTAGAAATACAGCAAACAATCTTATTAATCAAAAATAAACTAGCATGTTACTCTAAAAATACTTGGAAGTGTGTAATAACTGTCAATGCATTGGATAACAATGATGAGCAAATGGAGCAGGTTAAAGGTAGCATAGTGGGTCTGATCTACTGATGCTCATCATAGAAGAAGGATCTTTTGCACTCTCAGAAATCTCTTCTCCTTGATTTTATCAGTGGGCAAAGGGGAAGATAAGCAACTGTCCAGTTGCTGGAACTGTCCAGTTCCGTATGCAACTCTCTGGAAAATATTTCATTGTAGCCAAGTGGCATCACTTATAATCTCTCCTTTTTTGGTCCTCTCTTTTTCTCCTTTGTCTCCCTGGTCCAATTTTTATAATGACATATTTTTATTAAAGTAGACACATTCAGGTCACATGCTATTTCAGCAAACATTGTACATCTACATAAAAATATTCTGCTAATAATTTATCAGAAATTAACTTATTTCCCTATGCTTACACAGTGTTATCATTTCTAAAACCTTTGAGGAAACATTATTTCCTTTCTCAGTCTTATAATAGACTGTTGTTCTCTGGGAAATTGACATTTTATTTATTTATTTTTTAAGTTTCAGTTTTTATTTATTTGAGAGAGAAACAGCATGAGTGGGGTTGGGTCAGAGAGAGGGAGAGAGAATCCTAAGCAGGCTCTGCACTGCCAGCACAGAGCCAAATGTGGGGCTCAAACTCATGAAACCACGAGATCATGACCTGAGTCAAAACCAAGAGTCTAATGCTTAACTGAGGGAGCCACACAGGCACCCCAGAAATAGACATTTTAGTATGTTTTTAGGAATAAATGCCAGCACAAATATAGAAAAAAACACTCTATCAGTACCCAAAGTTAATGTTCCCTATACTGTTTTTTTGCTATTTTGTTCCTACTTTAAGAAACAATGACAACAAAAAGTTTGTTCCTTCCTATGTAATTATTACCTCATATTCAAGAGCCCATGCTCAAGTTTATTCTCCCCTTCCTTCTCACTACCTTTAGACTATCTATAACCATTCACAAGTGTATCTATCTCTGCTGATCATTTTCAGCTGTTGACATTGGCCTTTGCACAACTTTTCTCCATTTTGGAAAACTAATTCCATTTGGTAATGGCTCTGACACTTCAATGTGTGTAAAAATCACTTTAGGACCTGTTAAAATATGAATCCAATCTAAGAGGTTTTGATTTGGAACAGGGTTTAGAATTTAATTTTCTCTGTTCTAGAGAATCCCTACCATATTTTTGCCAATGAAATAGTCACTCATTGGCTCTTGATAGGTGTGTGGCCCTGATCATGTTACTTAACTTCTCTGTGCCCCAGTTTACTAGGAAATAGAAGCAATATTATTACTTACATTGTAGATTTCTTGAGAGGAATAAAGATTACATAGAGTATGTAGTACAGAGCTAGTGCTCAGTACATGTTAGCTGGGTACCACCAGGTTTTCAGACTGTGTTATCCTACATGTCATTTGCTGATAGGTAGCTTTATAAGTGCTTTTAAAGGATATCATGCGGACATAATTTCACTCATTTAATATCATGCATAGCAGACACTGTTGGTACCCTGCCTAGATCTCCCTTTCCAGGGTGGGGTATTCATCTCCCCAACACCTGCAGGTGTTGACTGCCAAGGGTAAGCCTTCTGCATAAGTTTGTTCTTGGATGATGGAAAGCACTTCAGCTGGTGATGTCTGGGAGATTATGCTTTCAGCTGGCCCATGTAGCACATGGCTGGCTGAAGTGGGGTTCTAATAGCTCAGACCACTTGCCTCTGGGCAGAACAACCTTATGATTGAGAACCTTCCAGAGCTCCCTATGGGATCAGGATCAGCTAGACATCTGAAACTACAACTTTGCTTAACTTCTGCTTCATCATGCTTTCCACCCTCCTTCAGAGGTTTCTCCTGAGAGCCCACCCTTGATAAGTCACTTGAACAAGGAAAGCCTTAGGCTCTGATTCTAAAAAATCTAAGGCACAATGGGTTGTAAGGACCTTTATAAGAGCATTCATATCTTTCATAACTTTTATGTCCTTTCTCCTGAATTGTTCAATACATAAAAGAGGATCTTGAAGTTGAAAAAGTCACTTGCAACCTATGTCATGAAAATTCACCTAGACACAGAGAAAAGTGCAAAGTTCTAACATTATTAACAAATGATCTCCCAACTCTAAAATGCTGTGATTCACGATATTTAATAATATTTTAAGTAAAACACATTTCCTTTGATGGAGGTGAATCTTAGAAGATGTGAGAACACTTGCCAAATTTGATGCCACAGGACTTGCATGAGAAAACTCAAAGAGCGAATATCAAAACTCTAACCTCCCTCAAGGACACCCCAACACACAGAGAAGGGCAGTGTATATTGTCTGCATGGAGACCAAAGGCTCAGAGTTGCACTGAGAGTTTAGAATGAATTTAGATGTGGCATCATCTAATCATGCCTTATCCCATTTTACAGATGAAGCAAATGCAGTCCAGAGATTGAAGTGGCCCAAATCATACAATGGGTGGCAAACGAGCTGGGGTTATAACACAAGTGTTTGTTTTCTGGTCTGGGGTATTTTCGACTACAGCATACTTATCTTTGTTTTTGTTTTCAGCACACTGTTACCCTTCTTCAAATTAGTGTAAAAGAATAGATTTGTTTTTTCATACTCTAGAATTACACAGAAAGAAAGCACAAAATTGAAAACAAAGGGCATTAAGCCCACTCTGCCATATCACCACCACCACTCCCCACCCCCTGCCCATACCTGGGTCACTTATATTCAAAGCTTCCAAGTTGACTCACCTGTCTATGGAAAGTCCTAAGAGGGGCTAGATCTTATAACTGCCCCTGCCCCTATTACCAAGCTCACCTATTACTCACCCCATCTTTACCAGAATATAAAAGGGAAGGACAGAAGACACAAACCAACAAGCTAAGGTAGCAATTTATGGCTAACTCAGGGGAGAAACATACCCTGGTAGAAGATATTTGCCTTTTTACTTCTTCTTCCATCCTTCACTACCATCAGAAGAAATAAGGTCCAAACCGGCAAAGGGAAGCGAAGAGGGAGGAAGTATCTCAGAGTTGTGCCCCATCAATACAGCAGTGTTCTCAGTGGGGGCAATACTGCCCCCTCCAGGGACTTTTGAAAATATGTTAGGTTGTTAATGGTTTTCATTGGTTTTGTGGATGTGGGGGAGGGATGTAGGGAGGATAAATCTGTGTAGAGTAACTTAAGTGTCTCATGCTTAGTATCTTCAGTGTTTCCATTAGGATTCTTGCTGATTTATTCTAGAATTAAAGTGGGCTAGTATAAAGTTCAAAAGCTACCTGTTTTCTGTTTGTTTTTACACATTATAGATAAGCATATTTTGAAGTAAGGGAACCTGATAAAATATTTTACTTATGGGGAGCCTGGGTGGGTAAGTCAGTTAAGCATCCCACTCTTGGGTTTTGGCTCAGGTCACAATCTCACAATTCGTGAGTTTGAGCCCCACATCTGGCTCTGCACTGACAGTGCGGAGCCTGCTTGGGATTCTCTCTCTCTCTCTTTCTCTCTATGCCCCATTCCTGCTCTCTCTCTCTCCCTCTCCTCTCTCTCTCTCTCTCTCTCTCTCTCACACACACACACTCTCTCTCTCTCAAAAATAAACTTAAAAAGTAAAAAAATAAAATAAAATATTTAACTTATAAGGGCTATATTAGGGGGAATTATTGAAATTACTTATAGAAGTCCCCCATTTGATAGAGGACCAATCGCACATTCTTTGAAATAGAAATATTGCTAGCACACTTTAAATATTTTGACTTATAAACATTGAATTTGACACTTTTTCAGAAACAAATCCACTGTATTATGTACAACAAATTTGTAATCATATGGCTATAAATTTTCTTATCTTGTACTATTATTTTTTGTCCTGACATTATACTTGGGACTATAAAAATAGCTAACATTTTATTCATTCATTCAGCAAATATTTACTGAGTGCTATTATGTGCCAGATGCTTGAGGGTAGAGCAGAGAAAAATACAGAAGACACTGCCCATGAGGAATGTACATTCTAATGAGGGAGAAAGACGATAAACAAGATAAAATGTACCATATATTAGATTGTGATAAGTGCTAGGGGAGGTATAATAAGTAATTTGTTTATTTCACAGACATTTATAAGCTCCTACTTTCTAAGTCTTGCTCTTAGCACTGGGATGCAATGGTGCATACAACAGGTAAGTTCCCTGCTGTTGCAGAGCTTAGATATAATGAAAAGACAAGTAAAACAAAAGGAACCAACAAAGTGATATCAGATAATAAAGGCTATAGTTTATGATAGAGAGTGACCGCTATGTGAAGCAACATCATATAGACTGGTTAGAGGTAGTGTCAGTGGGACCAAGACTGTCAGGAAGGAGCCAGTAAAGATAAGGAGATGAGCATTTCATGCAAGGAGAAAGGCTAAGCAGAAGGAAGATCTCATGCAAAGGACCTGAGGTAGAAACAAATTTGTTGTACTAGGAGAATAGAGAACACAGTGTAACTTGAGGGAGATTCGATGGAGAGTGAGGGGGTGAGGTCAGTAAGGGAGATAGCAGTCAGATCACATACAGTCACTCAGAGGAATGGTGAGGAATAAAATGAGAAGCTAATGAAGGGCTTTAGATTTTATCTTGAAGTGAGGTATTGTGACATGCTCTGATATGTTAAAAATACTCTGCTGTGTGGGGCTGAGTGGGGAACAAAAGTGGAAACTGGGAATTTATGTAAGAACTTAACACAATGGTCCCTTAAGAACAAATAGATTTGAACTATATTGGTGGCGATGGATATAAAGAAATATGGGCAGATTAAAAATGTGACTTACAGGTAGAACCGACAGGACTATTGATGGGTTGGGTGATGAAGAGACGGGCATGTCAAGAGTAATTCCAGTTTTGGGCTTGAAAGTCTACATAGAAGTGTCATTGACAGAAAGAAGGAAGATCAAGGTTTATGACTAAGACTTCAGTTTAAGACACATAATATTTGAGACGTCTATTAGACATCCAAATACAGATATTAAGTAGAGGTAAGTGTTTGGAATTCAGAGGTGAGATCAAGACTATACACAAATATACGTATATGTGTGTGTGTGTGTGTGTGTGTGTATATACATATATATATACATATATACATATATATATGTATGAATATACATTTGAAAAACAGTACAGTTAGAGAAGAGTTCTCAAGGTTGAGCTTTGAGTCACCCAACCTTTAATGGGCAGGCAGAGGAGAAGGACAGATTGAGAAGGAATACCAAGTAAATAGGGGAAAACCAGAGAATGTGGTGTCATAAAAACTAAAAGAAAAGCATTTCAAGGATGAGGAAAGATTTGAAATTGTTAAACATTGTTGAGACAAAAGGTAGATGGAAAAAATGTGGTCCTTGGTGACCTTAGGGGCAGCTGTTTTGGTTGTCATATGAATTGAGAGGTCCAGTAAGATGTGGAAACATAATGAGGTGCCCTTGACAGGAGTACTTCCTGTTCTTCTTCTTCCCGAAATGGAAGTTTAATTGGAGTGCAATGTGGAAAGAAAGGAAGATAAGGAATTGGAGCAGATAGTGAAGAAAACATTTCTGGTAAGTTTTGCTGGAAAAGGGAGCAGTGAAATAAGGCTCTAACTGAAAAGGGATAGAGAGTTAAATATGAACTTTAAGTTTGGGATGAAAATAGTCTGGGATGAAGCACTGTTGTTACAGAAAAGTGACAGGAGTCAAGTCCTTGAGAAGGCAAGAGGGGAAAAGACCCAGAGCAGTTGCTAAGGGGCTGGTGTCTGATTGCACCAGGGCATAACTTCTATGGTAAGAGACAGGAAGACAGAGAATGCCAGAGATCCCATTGACCTGTAGGAACAACTCACACTTCTCTGGCTCCTTCAGTAGACCTGGTCCGTGCCACTCTCCTCAACTCCCTCCTAATACAGACCTTTCAGTTTGACTCAGTGTTTTCCTTGGCTAACAGTCAAGAAAGAAAAAAAAAATTAGAGTCTTAGGAGATGTATTTCCCTTTCAAGCTGCAACTACCGCCTCCCCCCACCCCCAAATGGCAGGCTGTCCTTCCTGTGTGATTTAAGGTACAAAAGCCTTTCCACACAAAACCAGAACAAATGAACATTTGAAGGGTTTATGGCATTTTAGTAAGTAATGTGTAACTAACATGAGATTTGGGTTAGAGCATAAAAATGACAATATTTTTGTAAGAAAGAGTGTCTTTATACTAGAAAGGTCAAGGTCCATTACTTTCTGCTAAATATAACCCTTAAAATAAGGACTTTAGTGATTAACTCTCTCAATCCTCTAATCTGATTACTAACTTTGGCAGATGTTTCTCTTGGAGCATTACAGCAATGTATTTAAATTGTATCTATTTGTATTTAAAGTAATCTATTTGTTTTCAGTGATAAACTTTATGTTTGAGTAAAAAGGAAATCTGAGATAAAATTGCCCAGGTACTGAACTAAGGTCATGAGGAAGTGTTATATATGATAAGCCTGACATGGGTCCCCACTACTATGTAAGAAAAAGAAAAGTACACACAGTGAGTAAGAACATGGGATCGGGATTCAGACTGCCTGAGCTAGCTGTATAGCTTTGGCCAACACACATATTCACCTGAAGTTTCAGTGCTCATTTGCAGAGTGAGGAGAATAAAGTATTTCCCTCAGTGGTTACTGTGGGAGATTTAATGAGCTAATGTATGCAAAATACAATGTATACTCTCAATAAACATCACATTCATCATTATAGTTATTGCTATTGAGGTTCCCACATGATATTCAGGAGTTAGAGACAATTTTCTCTGTCTTCCCCACTTCCTGACATGCCACTCTCTGATGGATTGGTAGCCCAGGCTAGAGTTTTGGACAGATGGTGAGACTGTACTGTGCCTGAAACATCTTGGATGAAATAGTCCCAAATTTGTCCCAACCTTCTAGATGCCCTACATAGTTAAATATGTAGCACCCTGAGCAAGAGAAAAGATGGTCTGCCTCCTAGATAGGCATGATAGCTGAGGGAACATACATCTGGGTAGAAGAGAAAGGGGGTTTCTGAGATTCTACCTTCCTACAGAAGGCAACGCTTTGCTAGAGCCACAGCATCTTTAAAAACCAACCAAAAAAGCTAGCTGTTGAAAGAATGAGTCTCTGTGTCCCATAGGCATAGAAGATACAATGTTAGATATGTTTATATGGATTGCCTATTATTTTGAATTGAGCTCTTGCTAAAATGTTATTTCCTCCTCTATGATCCCATAAAACCTAGTACATAATTCAATATTGTACCAAAAACACTATATTGCAATTTGGTTATGTGATATTCATCTGTCTACCCTATTATGCTATGAGATCCCTAATGTGTTCGTCTTTGTATCCCAAACACCTAGCACAAGGTTTGGCACATGTTAAATGTTAATTCTGCTTATTTTAAAAATAGGTGAATGAAAAAAATGACCATGGTACAAGACATATTAAATACTCCATTATCTCGTTCTCCCTAAGGAGAACAAGAATAATAAAATTAGGCATAGGGAAGGTCTCATCCGCTTATGTGGCTCCATCTTATTATAGAAGACTCACAGATGCACTCTATGTCCGACAGAGGGCGCTATAGAGTAAACATTTCGTATGTGGTCCAACTCGCGAGAAAAACGCCTTCTTGGTGAAGGAGTTGCCTAAACTTTAACAAAATCCTCGTGATCCCTAATCTCTCAGAAAAGATTAACTGCCTTTCTTATCAAATGTGTAAACTTCTTGTTAGAGCCAGCTGGATTCATTTCAGATTTTATTTTGTGAGGGCTTAAGCTAAAAGGCAGCAAGAATTTTGTTTACTAAGGAGTTATCAGTGTAATTCCTTAAGTGACTATGTTATATAATACATATCCCCCAAATCACTGGACTCAATTAGTTCTCCTCATTCCTTCATGAGCTAACCATGCCACCTCTCTCTAAGGTGTCTGACAGAGGGGAGGACCATCTGCCTCAATCCTTTCCTAAAATTCATGATGACAGTCCAAGCATGTGTGGCTCTCAAAAGACAGAACATCATACTTCAGGACTGGGAATTCTAGGAGCTAATGTGTTCCAAATCAACTTCATATCCATTTTTTATGGGGTCGGGGGTGGTGGTGGTGGTGAGAAAGAACAGAAGCAAGGATCTGACACATGCACAGGTGCTCCTGAAGTCACTGTAGCTTCTGTGTGCTTCAATTCTGGTTTTTAGTGTTTTCCTCCAATGCCTTGTACAGTAGAAAGAGCCCATGTATGGGCTTAGAAAGAATACAGGGCTGCGTATCAGAACTTGGATTCTAGTCTCTGCCAGCAACTAAGGTAAATAAACATGACCAGCCATTTTATCTCTCCAGGTCTCAATTTATAATTCTGTGAAGTGAAAATAGTGGAATAGATGATATTCATAGTTCCTTTAGCATTCAAATGATAAGAATTCCATGCCTTATTTTACAGAACTCCAAACTATTTTGAACCTCTACTTTTTGGCCACAGCTACTAAAGCTATTACTTGGTATAACAATGACAAATCAATTTGGGTGACTGTTCTTCCCAGTTCCCTCCAGCCTTGCACTTCCTGTTGACTTTGGATAAAGGAATTCTTTTCCTTTGCTATGTGGTAACTTTGGCCTAGATACTAGTTTAAGGATATAGAAGTAATATGACGTCCCTATGGAGGCTGACTGTAGTAGTCATTTGGCCCTTCCACATGGTCCTAAGTATAAATTCATTAATTTAAAGTAGTCCCAGGAAATTTAGATTCCCCTTATATCTTTTTCATGGTATCTTTTTCATAGATATAAAAAATACTGAAGTGTTTTGCAATTAAGAGGAGTAATTTCCTTCCTGATAACCTGGCTTAAAAATCTCAAACTTCTACCTGTCTTCACTTGTTCAATTCTCCTTCCCTGTCTCTGCTCAGTGGTCACAGGGGTGTTAAAGGTGCATCCTATGGGGCGCCTGGGTGGCTCATTCAGTTAAACATCTGACTCTTAATTGTGGCTCAGGTCATGATCTCAAGGTTGTGAGATTGAGCCCTGCCCTGAGTAGGGCCTTACTGATAGCATGGAGCCTGCTTGGGATTCTTTCTCTCCCTCTCACTCTGCCCCTTCTCTGCTTGTTGCTTTCTCTCTCTCTCTCTCTCTCTCTCTCTCTCTCTCAAAATAAATAAATAAACTTAAAAAAAAAAAAAAGAGATGCACCCTACAGCACACAGAATAAAGGAAGGAAATTAACATTTCTAGAATATCTCTGAACTCGAATTTTGACCTGTGTCCACAGACTCTACACCACAGAGGGGTGAAAAACCTGGTTTTGGCCCTTTCCCCTTCCCCTCCATGTGTTTGTAACATAGCATGTCTGAGTACTTAGCAGGACTAAGTACACTGCTCTGGCTGAAAGAATCCTGAGGCTCATTTCCCCAGAAGAAACCATCATGGATGGATAGGTGCCTGATTGTGTGACACCTTCCCAGTCAGAGGGGTAGCCTCTGAGCTCAGCCAAGAGGAGAGCTGGTGGGAACAATGTCACAGGTTTCAGTCTTACAAGGCCAGTTTTCTGATTGTATTGCTGTTTGTCTGATCATGTTGCTGTTTCCTGATTATGGTTGATACTCGATCTTAAAGTTTTGTGCCAAGGTTTTCAATGGGAGTCTGGGCCTGTGTGTGAGAAGCTGAAGCACATCTCTTTGCATGCCTACGCACTTGCCTTTTAATCCTTATAACACACATGTAAACAAGAATAGTCATTTCACCCATTTTACAGATAAGGAAACTGAGGCTCAGAGAGTTTATGTGACTTGTCTGAAGGAGCAAGGAATAAAATTCATTTTCCCATTGCAGCATGCAATTTCCCAAAACAATCTGCCCTAATCCAAAAGATTCCTCATTTTATATGAAGCAAAAGATGATCAAAAAGTACCAACACCTGAGAACAAAGAACAGACATGACAACAGCCATTGCTGAATGACAAGTTTGAATCAGTCTAATTTAGTTTAGTCCACGTGTAAGATATATGTAATCATACTCAGAAGAATGAAAATAGATAAATTTGAAGTTGAATTTTCCCCTGAATGTGATACTGGCTGTTTGGTAAAAGTTCCCTCTCCTATTAACATTTGAGAGGTACAGAGAGGGTCTAATCTGCTTCTCCTAGGAATGTGTCTTTCCCAAACCAGCTGGCTATTTCAGTAGTTGGTGTGCTAAAGCCAGTTCACGCTGGCTCTGGTGGGTTGACTGTACCTATCTATTTCCAACTCTGGTAGCCTGAAACTGGCCATGATGGGAGCATTTATACCATGGAAATCAGTAAACTATACACACCAAAAACACCACCTCCCTCTTCCCCACCCCCGGTATTCCCCTTCCTGAGAGCTGGTTGTTAAACATTTATCTTTATATCTTGGACTGTCAGTCTTAATCACAGATATTTGGTAATCTGACAGCATCAGTAACACTGAATATTTCCAGAAGAGGCTAGTTTTCTTAAGAATATGATCCTATGCTGTGACATCAGGATAAATGAAAACTGGCACGAGGGATATAGTGTGCAAAATGTCCCAGACTGTTAAGTGTGAGCATAGTGTTTCTCAGAAACTTGGAAGAGAACTCCCGTAAACTCCGTCCAGATCCTCAGGAGAAGCCAGGAATAATTATTCTCTTGAAAATATTAAATACAACAAGAGGAAAAAGGGGAGGAAGGGAAGACACATTCATCAAGAGAACCCATTAAAATATTCTCCAAAAATATCTTTAACGTTTTATGTGAAAACCGAACGTGAATAATTTGTTTTGTGTAAATAAAAGGTTAGACTGGGGCTGACATGTTAAAGGAGCAGTGAACTTTAATAAAGATGCACTGACAATTAGGAAATGTACAGGAAGGGGCGAATCTGTGATCCCCTAAGCCCACTTCTCTTTGGACTTTGATGTTCCAGCTCAAAAAACATAGCTACAATACTTACACGTGGCTCGGGGGCGGGGGGGGGGTATAAAATGGTATAATCAATTTGGAAAAGTGGCAGTTTTTAACATTCATAAATATTTTACCCGAGAGTAATAAAAGCTGTGTGTGCACACAAAGTAGCTTTATTCCTAACAGTCCCAAACTAGAAACAACACAAATGTCCACTAACAGGACATCTGTAATATATTCAAACATTGGAAGAATGGACTCAGCATTTAAAAGGAATGAACTATCAATGACATGGTGTGTCTTCAATGGAGTACTACATGGCAATGAGAAAGAACGAAATATGGCCTTTTGTAGCAACGTGGATGGAATTGGAGAGTGTTATGCTAAGTGAAATAAGTCAGGCAGAGTAAGACAGATACCATATGTTTTCACTCATATGTGGATCCTGAGAAACTTAACAGAAACCCATGGGGGAGGGGAAGGAAAAAAAAAAAAAGAGGTTAGAGTGGGAGAGAGCCAAAGCATAAGAGACTGTTAAAAACTGAGAACAAACTGAGGGTTGATGGGGGGTGGGAGGGAGGGGAGGGTGGGTGATGGGTATTGAGGAGGGCACCTTTTGGGATGAGGACCAGGTGTTATATGGAAACCAATTTGACAATAAACTTCATATATTGAAAAAATAAAAATCAAAAAAATAAAAAAAAAAAACATGGTGTGTCTTAAAAACAGTAGTGGAATCCGGATGGCCAACAGGCACATGAAAAGATGCTCAACGTCGCTCCTCATCAGGGAAATACAAATCAAAACCACACTCAGGTATCACCTCACGCCAGTCAGAGTGGCCAAAATGAACAAACCAGGAGACTATAGATGCTGGAGAGGATGTGGAGAAACGGGAACCCTCTTGCACTGTTGGTGGGAATGCAAATTGGTGCAGCCGCTCTGGAAAGCAGTGTGGAGGTTCCTCAGAAAATTAAAAATAGACCTACCCTATGACCCAGCAATAGCACTGCTAGGAATTTACCCAAGGGATACAGGAGTACTGATGCATAGGGGCACTTGTACCCCAATGTTTATAGCAGCACTCTCAACAATAGCCAAATTATGGAAAGAGCCTAAATGTCCACCAACTGATGAATGGATAAAGAAATTGTGGTTTATATACACAATGGAGTACTACGTGGCAATGAGAAAAAATGAAATATGGCCTTTTGTAGCAACATGGATGGAACTGGAGAGTGTGATGCTAAGTGAAATTAGCCATACAGAGAAAGACAGATACCATATGGTTTCACTCTTATGTGGATCCTGAGAAACGTAACAGAAACCCATGGGGGAGGGGAAGGAAAAAAAAAAAAAAAAGAGGTTAGAGTGGGAGAGAGCCAAAGCATAAGAGACTGTTAAAAACTGAGAACAAACTGAGGGTTGATGGGGGGTGGGAGGGAGGGGAGGGTGGGTGATGGGTATTGAGGAGGGCACCTTTTGGGATGAGCACTGGGTGTTGTATGGAAACCAATTTGACAATAAATTTCATATATTGAAAAAAAAAAAACAGTAGTGGAGCCAAAGAAGTACAAAACTTTATAAAGTACATACTTTAGGATTCCATTTGCATGTGATTCAAGAACAGGCAAAACGGATGTCTGGGGATCAGAAGTGGTTGCCCCTGCCTGGGATGGGAAGGACTGACTGGGAAAGGGTATGAGAGAATGCTCTGGAGTGCTGTAAATGTTCAAATTCTTGATTTGGAATAGTGCTGTACACTTGAGATATTATGAGCCTTTTATTAAATGGAGATTAGATCTTGATTGAAATGTGTACATACATATAAATGTAAATAAATATACATACTCAAATTTCTAATCTAATGAAGGAATCTATTGCAATGAGCCAGGCTCCCCTCAGCCCAAAGAATTTCACACTGTCTTTCTGCCCTTGCAGTACTTGGATTTCGAGCTTTCAGAACATGGACTCAGGCTTCAGGGTGATGCTGCAAGTTGGAACCTTGTGCAATCACCCCCAGGTCATTTCCCTCTAGCTTGCCGACTTCCCATCACTGACACCACGCCACATCTGGCCACCCCCGCCAGGCCGCGAGAGAAAGTTTGGGAGAGGCAGGTTCAACCTGGTGGGGAATTCCTCTCCCCCGCACACTTTCCAGCGCCCTGCTGTGGCGGGTCACACAGCCCAGTAGGGCATGAATCAGCCTCCCTTCCAGGCTCCGCATAGGCACGCTCCGCCCCGTCCGGGGTCGGAGGAGGCTCACCCTACTACATAAAGCAAGCACCCAGCACGTCGGCACCCAGGCGGCCTAGAGGCTGGACTCTGTGCACCCTTTTCCAACGGGACTTTCAAGGAACGCCTCGCCCCGAGGGCCAATTGAACCGGACACCATGGAGCCTACTGGACCTCTCGGGCTGTTACTTCTGCCATTGCTCCTGATGGGAACCGTGCTGGGAGATGGTGTTCAGGAGGCACCAGGTATGGGCTGGTCTGGGACCCCCCTCTTTGCGCCGGGCTTCCGCTGAGGTAGGCAGTGAGGGCGCTGCGGCAGTGGGGCCCCCAGAACCCACCCTCTCCACCCGGATTTCCCCGGGCCCCTGCCGCACGGGAGTCTAGAGCCGTGGGAAGAGGCACTCCCGCCGAAGTTTGTACTTTCTCTCCTGCAAACTCCCCTGCTGCTCGGAACGGAACTCCCCCGGGAAGCCTCTACCTTCCCGGGAGACAGGAGACGTGGCTGACCTCCTTCCCTCTCTCAGGCTCTCCTTTTGACCCTCCTGTAGGAAACAATGCGGAGATCTGCCTCCTGCCCCCTGACGAAGGGCCCTGCCGGGCCCGGATCCCCAGTTACTACTACGACAGGTACACACAGAGCTGCCGCAAGTTCATGTACGGAGGCTGCGAGGGCAACGACAACAATTTCGAAACTTGGGAGGCCTGCGACGAAGCTTGCTGGAGGATAGAGAGTAAGTTTTCGCACGCAAGCTCAGAACTCTTGCGCGCTCCTTGCAGGGAAGGGCTGGTGGTAATTTAATTTTATGCCTCCTTGAAGACACTGTTTCCTCATGTCGATCATCCATCAATCTGAAATACTTCCACTGGATTTTATTATTAAAGTATGATTTAGCTAACTATAAATTTTCCTTTTGTCCCTGGATGCCCAAACATGTTTTGGCTTAGTACAGGGATATAGTGGAGATTCATGATAATGTTTTCTATTTTACTTTAATTATATTTATTGTATCTGTTAAGGCCAGTAACAGAACATGGGACTTTGCGATTCAGGGAAGTAAGCCAAAAATACCCATCCGTGTGAATAAGTTTAATTAACTTCATGTGTAGAAAAATCAGAACACCCTGTGAGAACAGAGAATTTCCACTACATTTGGCTGACTCGGGTCTGGAGCCACTGTTACAAAAAAAAAAAAAAAAAAAAAAAAAGCTAAAATAACTGGATTAATGAAAAGTCTCTTGGGGATTTACTATCCCAGTACTAAATGTGATGCTGTTTTCTCCCCAGTTGTTTCTGAAAATATAGTAAAGTTTTGATGTAATACTAAGATAATTTTTGACTAACACTGTTTTATGCCCTCCTTTTCCTAGAAGTTCCCAAAATTTGCAGGTTGGAAGTCAGTGAGGGGCAGTGTGGAGAGCCCAGAGAAGAGTATTTCTTCAATCTCAGTTCCATGACATGTGAAAAATTCCTATCTGGCGGGTGTCACAGCAATGAGAACAGGTTCCCAGATGAGGCTACCTGTATGGGCTTCTGTGCACCAAAAAAAAGTAAATACTACTTTTATGGTGTTTCTATTTCGTTTCTTTATTAAGATTTTAGGAGTAAAAAATCAACAATTTGATGTGGAATTCACATGGCTTGTGTTCTGGTGATTTCACATATAGTATGATATCGATCTTCACACAATTGCCCTGTGAGGAAGTAGAATTATTCCCATTTTTACATATGAGAGGACAGGCTACCAGAAGTTCATGACTTGCCAAGTTCTCAGGGCTGGAAAGTCACAAAGCCATGCATGATTTTAGTTTTTGCTTACTCTTCTGGATTGTTTCTTTAGAACTATTTCTTACTACTTAATTTACACATAAAAATTACAGTATTCTGAATGTCATGACCTCAGGTTTGGAATCACTTATTATAGGAGACAGTGGAATATATACAGACTTAAGATGGTGAAACTCAAAAATTTCTATCTAAAGTTTTTGGCTAGATTTCTGTATCCTTTAGTAACTGCAAATTGCAGGACAAAGAGATCTCTATCCTTCTTTGTTCCCCTTCTTTGTTCTTACCTACATCCTCACCCCCTCACTCCCTAAAAATGATGTGTTACTAGGGCAGCATTTTTGTAGAGAGAGACAATATAGGCATTTTCCCTCAGCATAGCAGACATACACAAATATATACAAACTTAACAAACAAGGAAAACTTGCTTTGGCAGAGATTTGAGGGAGCTCTATAGCTATTTGCTGTGTTCAAAATGTAAAATCTTGAGTTAATGGACAGATGGTGGTTGCTGGTATTTCCTTAAATTTTTTGTGTAAATGTAAATGTTCCAGTGGCTACTTGGGAAATAGATACATGCATTCTTGATTACTAGTGGAAGGAGAGCTGATAAAAATATTTAAAATAAACCTACCAACACAAGAAACTTTACTAAAGCATGACATATATCAGCCCTTGAAACATAGCCCATTTCTACAGACCATATCTGTTCTTTGGGTTCAATTTTTTTACACGTTCAATTGATACAACGACATAGCTTCGGAAGAAATTCTCTCCAGTTTATGAAAATTTTAGATTTAGCAAAGTATAGCATGTAAGCTTTCTTGAAAATTGAGACACACTTTTTAAATGGTTTAGTATGATATTTTGGATTCAGAATGAAGCTTCTATGGGATTAGATTTTCTTCAGTTACTTCAGTAATCACAGCTTATTAATTCTGGTATTACTGCATTTCTAATTTTATTTTCTCTTTTTATAAAGGTCCATCATTTTGCTATAGTCCAAAAGATGAAGGACTCTGCTCGGCTAACGTGACTCGCTATTATTTTAATCCGAGACACAAAGCTTGTGAGGCCTTCACCTATACTGGCTGTGGAGGGAATGAGAATAACTTTATTAACATGAAGGACTGCAAACATGTTTGTGTAAAAGGTAGTGATTTTTTTCTTCATTCCATTTTTAAACTAATTTTATAAATAATTTATAAGCAAATTTATATTTTTATGTATCCATTTTCCTAATAGCATATTGACATTTCAAGACTACTTCTACATAAATAGCATTTTAGTACTGGTCAGTTTTGTCAAATGCTAATGCTGTCTAGCTACAATAGACAGTAGTTGTATCCTTGCATTTTAAAGGTAGAAAGTTACTAACTTGAATGGGTAGTGAGTAAAACTGACTTTATAATCATTAAAAACAGTTGAGGTGAGCTGGTAAGCATGTCGGCACTGTTGATTTAAAGTGAGTGTATGGGCTGGAGATATATGATATTTATTTTTACTTTGTTGACTTTAGCTTTGAAGAAGGAAAAGAATAAGAAGATGCCAAAACTTTTCTTTGCTAACAAACGGCTGAAGATTTGGAAGAGGCAATTTTAACTTTTTTTTTCTATATTTCATTTTGTGAATGCTACTGCCTTTACGGTTATATCTGAATAATAATATGATAACATGGGTAAATGAATCATTAATGATTTACTCGCCAGTTTTTATTGCTACAGGTTACTTTTTTGTATATATTTATACATAACCAGCTGCTATTCAAATGTGAATCAATTATTTTTAATTTACCGTTCACCTATATGAGGTTGAATTCTTACTGTGCGTAAGATATAAAAGCAAATATGACTCACCCAGTTCTTGGGGTTGTTCTTCCTGAAATCAGAAGGTGATAGCAATTGAAAAGCATAAGACAGTATAATCATGTTGTCTTAATACATATTATCATAAAAAGGACCAGCAAATACATTTCATTTTGCATTTAAAAGTTGAATTATATTTTAAGTCCAAGGAAACAAACTTGCGGATTTATCAACACTTGAGAAAAATATTACAAGTGCTGTTAGGTAGACATGATTAACCTCTATTTCTATTGTGTCATTTAAAAGATAATAAAATAACTTTTTTGACCGAATAAAAAGTTTGCAAATTTATTAAAATCAGAAATGTTTTCTTCTGGGTATAAAATTCTCTCTTTAACTGTGTTTCCATCCATCATCCCCATTCACATGTATATATATGTTTATACATATAGAATAGATGGCTTTTAATATTCTATCATTACCTTACTTCCTAAGATATAATAAACTGGAGACCACTAAAATTGTTAAAAATTTTTAACTGTTCAAGGTGTTTATTTATATTAAACCAGAGAGCATGCATGAATTTAATAATTTAAGTTCCACTAATGAAATATTCTTGATAAATATGATCATTCCAGTTAAACAGTTTTTTCTTTTTTCTGTAATGACTTTTTTTTAATTCCTACATTTTCATGGCAAGATTAATATGTTTAAAAGTATTCCCCTAATCTAGAAAAATTATAAATGCATTTGCCCTTTGCTTGAACAATTCCTCTTTTAAAATTCTAGCCCAGGGGCACCTGGGTGACCCAGGGGTCACAGTTGATCATCCCACTCTTGATTTCAGCTCAGGTCATGATCCCAGGGTCATGGGATCAAACCCCTTATCAGGCTCTGCGCTGAGCATGGGGCCTGCTTAAGATATTCTCTCTCTCTCTCTCTCTCTCTCTCTCTCTCTCTCTCTCTTCTTTCTTTCTCTCTCTCCCTCTGCCTCTCTCTCTCTCTCTCTCACTCAAATAAAATCAAAACAAACAAATCTATCCCAAAGGTATTGTGAGAAAAGTACAAAATGGTATAAGCCTGAGGACATTCATTGATGTATTATTCGGAACAACTGAAAACTGGAAACAAACCAGATAATCATCAATAGGGGATTGGTTGAAGAAATTATGGATGAAAAATGAGCAAAATATCTATATATGGGTATCATGTTATCCTCAGAATACATTTAAAAAACAGTGTCTAGAACAATATGAATAAAATATACACATCACAGAGGACATAAGGATATTAAAAATAGTTGCCTATACCAGGAAGGAGGAAACAGAGGATGGGACAGGTATGGAGATATTATATAGTTTTGATCTTATACCACGCAAACACTGCATAATTTAAAACCAAAATTAAAAAGAATAGAAAGCATTCCTTCTGCAATTAGAAATAAACTAAAACAATTGAACCCAAATGAATATCAGATGGTGGCATAACTATACAAAGAATATGTAATTGTTTCCGGTGACTTTCAAAGCCAGTATTTTGACTATATGTCTTTTAAAGGCTATAATCTAAGGGTCATATAAATTCCGAAGAAATCTGAAAATGCAGATTAGTAGTCATTAGCAATATTGGTACTGTTATTTTGAACCTATCATATATAGAAAATATATTTCTTTAGAAGTCAAGATTTTCAGTGTTAAGAGAAAAAGACAGAAGTATGAAATTAAGAAATTAAGAAAAAGCCTTTAACTTTTATTTTATTTATTTATTTTTTTTAAATTTTTTTTCAACGTTTTTTATTTATTTTTGGGACAGAGAGAGACAGAGCATGAACGGGGGAGGGGCAGAGAGAGAGGGAGACACAGAATCGGAAACAGGCTCCAGGCTCCCAGCCATCAGCCCAGAGCCTGACGCGGGGCTCGAACTCACGGACCGCGAGATCGTGACCTGGCTGAAGTCGGACGCTTAACCGACTGCGCCACCCAGGCGCCCCAAGCCTTTAACTTTTAAATTGGAATTACAAATATTAGTATGAATTGAAAGTATATTTTCTCTTTTAAAAAAATAAAAGTGTTTTCCATTTAAAAGTCCTTGAAGCAATGATAATCCAGTGGCAGTAAGTACACCTACCAGGGTTCTGAGGAGAAATCACCAACTCCAGGTCTAGAACTGGAAATATGTAAGATGAATTTAGGCCATCTTATTCCAGATAGCGAGGAAGCTATCAAAGACTAATGAATCAGGGGCACCTCGGTGGCTCAGTTGGTTAAGCATCCAACTTTGGCTCAGGTCATGATCTCACAGTGTGTGGGTTTGAGCCCCACATGGGGCTCTGTGCTGACAGCTCAGAGACTGGAGCCTGCATTGGATTCTGTGAATCCCTCTCTCTCTATTCCTCCCTCCCTCACACTCTGTCTCTCTCTCTCCCAAAAATAAAAGAAACATTAAAAACCATTTAAAAAGAAGACTAATGAATCATATCATAAAAACAGGAGGGTAACAACAAGGGCCTTTCAATGATCTAAAATAAGGCAATATGAACATCAAAACAAATAATGACCACAATATATATAAATATATAAAAATGAATTAATAATTACACACACGTGCACGCCTCCTTGGTCACATTTGGAGACTGCTAGGGCACTCTCCCATTACTTTGAAAACTGATAAGTTAACAGAAAGAATAAAGTATTTATCCTTTTTTATTTATCCTTAAATTTATACCACCGGGAAACTAAATAGTGTATAAAAGTTATTCATAGAAGAATCTCACCTTATACATGCATGAAGATGTTAGAAGATACCTCTAATGAAAGTATGCATCTGGGTAATGATCATCTGTGGATGCCGAAGCTGTGGCTCAAAAGGTTGATAGAGGAATTAGGCTTATGTCTCTGAATCCACGGATAATTTCAGTGGCAACAGACATTCTTTGCTTCTTGATATGATGAAGCAGCACACACCTCCTCCCCATGAAGAAATCTTGAAGAAAGAAAAAAAATTGAACCTGAAGTTAATCAAACCTGTAGATCTATCATTCATGAGGCAATATTGGGGATAAAGGAACAAGTTGGAAGAAACCAGGGGAAGTCAACCAGCCAAATCCATAATGTTGGCCACTCTACAGGAAAAATACCTTACGTTTTCCAACAAACCAATGAACTTTTTAAAAGGAGTGAGAAGAGGAGCCAATGCTTTTATAGCTTTTATATGGGATGCAGCATGTCACTAAAAGGTTTTTGGTGGAATAAGACCTGTATTTGTGACTACTCTTGGTGGTTTTTGAGAATGATCAGAGCAAAAGGGTCTTATGTACTCTGAGGATCTTATGTACAGAACCTTTGGGAATTCTGGGGATTCCAAGTGCTGCAGGGAAGCTTGATTTGGTATTTGCTGCCTTTAAGTCCCCTGCAGCCAAAGCCCTCAGGAGATGGCTCAGCCTACATTCAGCTACAGCTGCAGCTTTCTGTCCAGCTTGGGTAGGAATTTTGAAAACAATTTTCTAATATGCCAAAACCTCTGCCATTTTATTTTAATGAAGAAGTATATAAAGCTGTTGTAGGTCATCCTGCAGTCTAAGTGAAATTCCTTCTCGCCACAGCCTGAAGACAAGTCACTGCTGTGGTTTCACCAGACAGCCTGATTAAAAGGAATGTCTCGTTCTAGGTACAAAAAGACACAAAATAGAACAGGCTGGCTTTAAATAACATAGTCTTTTATTGAAAAAAAAAATTACTCTGGACCGCCACTCATTCCTGCTCTATGCACACACACTGTCACATGTTTAACCATACAAACTGCAGTGGAGCCTTTAAAACTGCCTGGATCACAGCATCTCTAGATATACATGCTATCTCTGCCAACAGTCTCGTAGACATTTAGCTAATGATGTAACTCCGTCATGTTCTTTGGAGTATCTGTTCCTGTATTGTAATAGTGGCTCCAGTAAAATATGGGTCTTGTGATAAAAATAAGGAAAGGTGGAAAAGTGGAGTTTGTAGTTTTAAGAGATTCTTCGTCTAGGTATTTTAAGCCTAGAATGAAGGCAAGCAAACGTGGGCATTGGAACCATCCAAAATTATTTTGTCTTCACTCAGTATTCAATTGGTAACCAAGTATATCTGTTCAAGTCTATTCTAATGCTGCTTATCTTATTCCAGGAAAATTAAAACATTTTCCCAAATTTCCTCCCTGCCTGTCTGCTCCCTATCCATCATCCACACTGATGCCATGGCTGATGCCATGAAGATGCTGTTGAATCTTCATGTTAACTGCCCAAGCCCCTAGTGTGTCATTTAAGGCTTCTTAAAAGTGGGCCATGACCTTCCTCTCCAGATGTATCTCCCCCATTCCAACATCACCAGTAAGCTACAATTCAGTTGCACTAAATTATGTTCAGTTTCCAAAGAATGTGATACTGCTTTGGCTTTTTTGGTAATGTAATTAACGAATTTTACACATGAGAACCATCCAGGGAGCCAGTTATACAGCAGGCTCCTATGCCCAATGACCGGGGGTTTTGATTTAGTGGGTTTGAGTTAGCAAAGATGTACATGACAGACAATGACTCCAGATGATTAGAAGGTACACTTGTGCCACACTTTGAGGAACACTATTGTATGCCTCAGTTTAAGTTTTTGTTTTCTTTGAAATGAATAGCCTTCCCTCTTTACTAACCACTTGGTAAGCTGAATCTTCTTATTGGCGGCATTCCTTGAGTTACCTCAACCAGGTTTAATCATTTGTCCTGTGGCTTCGCTATATCTAATACAACTTCCTAGTTGCACTAAGATAGCATTTAGTTATTTTCCTAGGATTTTTGTTGTTAGGGTGTTCAAGTTTTTCATGCAAAACTAATAGGTTATATTTTGATTTTAAAATATGTTATTATACTCACTGTATACTATTTAGAAAATTAAAAGTATCTACAAAGATAAGAATAAAAATAATCCAAAATTTCATCACTAAGTAATTAACAACCACTCTTCTGTTCCCTTGAAGTGGAAGTAACTTAGTCAAGAGGTATGAACATGTTAATGCTCTCAGTATATGCTGACAAATTACACTACAAAGTTCTATCAGTTTATCTCCATCTAAGAATCTAAGAATGTATGCAAATGCCCAACACACTGGGTTTTAAATGAACAGAAAAATAAATTCACTTCTTTGTCATAATAAAATTATATCTCATCATTATTTTAATTGGCATTTCCAGGATTATTACTAAGGTTGAACCTTTACAAATTTTATACATTTTCTTTCATTAAAGGTTAATACTTCCTTTAAACTCAGCTCAAAGTTTTTAACATAAAAATAGAGCTTAAATTTTACAATTTAATTTTAATCATGAAAGGTTTCAGCTGTACAGAAAATTACAGAAAACTAGTATAATTGACCCAGTTTAGAAAAGATGTCAGATTTGTTTCAGGAGCTTTTTCTATTTTAATGGAGCTCAAGATTCAAAATGCACCTCATCCTATTTTCCTCTCTCATGAGAAGTAACTGCTCTCCTGATATTGGAGTGTATACATTCTCTGCATATTTCTTTTTAATTTTTTTAATGTTTAGTTATTTTTTGAGAGACAGAGCACGAGTGGGGGAGGGGCAGAGAGAGGGAGACACAGAATCTGAAGCAGGTTCCAGGCTCTGAGCTGTCAGCACAAAGCCCAATGCTGGGCTCAAACTCATGAACCACGAGATCATGACCAGAGCCAAAGTCAGATACTTAACCACCTGAGCCATTAAGGTGCCACAATTCTCTGCATATTTTAATGCTTGTATTATAAATATAATAACTCATAGCAACATGAAGTATTGTTCTATGTGCTTTAAAATTACTCATATGGTATCACACCATATATATCCATTGTCATCATGCATTTTTACATACAATATAAAATTGTCATCATACAATTTTACATTACATACATGCATTTTAGAGGATATACCCTCTAAATCCATTTTGTTTCATGAAGATCTGCTTCATTTATTTTTACTACTCTATAGTATTCCATTACATAAATATAGCACGGTGTGTTCATTTCCCTGTTGATGGATATTTACTTTATTCCCAAATTTTGGTTATTATAAACAATAATGAATATTTATATACATATCTCATTACACACATATATGTGCATAAAAGTGAAATTGTCAAAGACAAGTTCATTCAACCTACTAGATTTTGCCAAATTGCTCTCCAAATACTTGTAGCCAGCAATGTATACAAATTTATATTTCTTCAAGTTTTTTGCAACATTGTGCATCAGTGATGTCTTTATTGACATTCATATAAGTGAGAAGTTATACCTCATTACTGTTTTCATTTTTGTTTTCTGATTAGTAATGGGATTGAAAATTATTTTTTCACATTTTATTGGCTATTCTTCTATAAATTGCCTCTTTATACTCTTTTCCCATTTTCCCATTTCACTTTGTGTCTTTTATAATTAACATATTTTTTATGCATTCTGGGTAAGAATTCCTTGTTAGTTATATAATATAGAGATACCTTCTTCCAATTTGTGTAAACAGTGATGTTGTTTTATTTTCCCTTTGCCTGTTGGATTATGATGTTACATTATTGCATAAAATGTCAGAAATCTGGGTTAATTTAGCACTTTCTCAACTTTTAAATTGATTATGTAGCCTCATTACAAGAAAGCAGGAAGTATGATGTTTGTGCCAAAGCCCAGATCATGTGCTACTTCCTTAGTAAAACAGTAACATTTGAACAAAGAGATAAGAAAGGTTTTATGTATTATAAGAAGTATTATATTGCATATAAAAAGAAATATTGGAAGAAATATTGGCTAGGAATTTCCCCAAACTAATTAAAGACATGACTATACATTCAAGAAGCTCTGTGTACCCCACATAGAAAATAAAACAAAACAAACAAAACCAACTAAGCACATCACAGTCCAACTTCTGAATGCTAAAAACAAACTGACAATCTTCATATACCTAGAAAAACAGAGATAATACCTCCAAATGAGCATCAAAAAGGCTGATGATTGACATTTCCACAGAAATTATGGAAGTCAGAAAATGACAGATTAACATTTTAAAGTGCTAAAGAAAAACAAACAAACCCTGCAAACCAATATTCTATATCCAGCAAAAAATCCTTCAGAATCGAAGGATAAGTAAAGATGTTTACAGTTAAACACAGCTGAGAGGATTTGCTGCCAGCAGATTTGCACTACAAGTAACATTATTGGGAATTCTGAAGGAAAATGATTCCAGATGGAAGCACATAACTGCAAAATGGAATGAGAACACTAGAAGATGTAAACATCAAAAACTATAAATGAGCCCATCTCTGCTGCTGCTCTCACAGTGCGGAGCTGGGACACATAGCTGTGTTGGAGACGCTGCCCTCAGGCCACAGGAAGCCACACCTGGAGAAGCTGCTGTGGGGGATCACTTGAAGCCTAGAGTCACCCCCAGGTGTGACAGACGCTACTATCATAGGAAAGTCACCTGCTGAACATCATATGGGTTTCTCCATGGGAACAAAATAATAACTGCATGCTACCTGAGGATGTGAAGAAATTTTTTCCTGATGACCAGTGGCTGCCACATGGCTGGACGAGCACACCATTCCAGTGGGCAGCATGGCACCTAACAGCATCTCCAAGCCAACTTGACTCAACCAGTCTTCCATGCATTCACTCCCTAATGCACCAACCTTGGCAGGCCTGGAGGATTGATGCACGTGAAGCCAGTGAGAATGTCCAGAGAAGCCTCACTTTGATTCTTACAGTGTGATATTGAGTTGGATCCTTGCAATGGGAAGGGAAGGTTTGCCTTGCCTACAAAAGACGGAAGCCAGCAATAGCACAAGATGCTGAAATTTGGCTACTAGATAGAGAGTTATATAGGCATTTTCTTTTTTAATTTTTTTTTAATGTGTATTCTTGAGAGAGAGAGAGACAGAGAGAGTTGGGGAGGGGCAGAGCGTGAGAGGGAGACACAGAACTGAAACAGTCTCTAGGCTCCAAGCTGTAGCCCAATGGGGGCTTGAACCCAAGAACTGCTGGATCATGACCTGAACCAGAGGTGGATGCCCAACTGACTGAGCCACCCAGGCTCCCCTATACTCGCATTTTCTCACAGATACCTTTACCGCTTACTATGTCCTGCTCCTCATGTATCTGGGCCTGCCACAGTGGCAGTATGACTTCACCAGCTATGGCATCCCACAAGTCAAGCAATGGTTCAACATTTATAAACCCATCACCTACAACACAAACCAGCTCACAGAAGAAACCAACTCCTTCATGAACAAGCTGGATCGCAGCAAAGTGTTCAAGAGCAAGAACAAGACCTTAATCCCCCAAAAGAAAGAGCCCAACCAGCCTGCAGGTGGCCAGAAAGGGCCCTCAGTTCCTTCCTTCACATCTAAATTCTCTTGTAGCCCTGGAAACCCTGTTGGAAATGAGCATCCCCACCTCCCTGTCAGTCCCACAGTGATGATTTCCATGCAGACGGCCCAAGCCTCTTCCCATCTGAGTGAGCCAAATCCTAGGCCTTTGACTCCTGTCAGCATTAGCCAAGAGTTCAAGGGCATACTTAGGTCTCCCCCAGAGTCCTTTCCTTACCCTCAGCTTTGGAGAGCTGTGGAGTTTCAGAACTTGTTTAAGTAGCTAAACAGATCTGTAAAGAGCTTTCCTTTCTCTCCACTCCCAACCCTCTACACTTTTCAGCAGTGATTAGAGAAGGGCTCCAGAGAAACCACTGGTTTTGACCCATGAAGCATTAGAATGGTGCTGCTCTGTTGGTAACTGTTAGCCACATGTGACTGTTTATATTAAAAATTCAGTTCCTCAATTACATTAGTTATGTTGTGAGTATTCATGTGGCTAGTATTATCATCACAGAAAATTCTCTTGGGCAACACTGCATCAGAATATTTTCATGCTGCCCTTTCCCAGATTAGTTTATTTTTGTTAGAGAATGTGGATATCTTAATTTGATGGGTATCATGTTCCATTAAAATTCTTAAAAAAATTTTTTTATGTTTATTTATTTATTTTTTTTTTTATTTTTAAAAATTTTTTTTCAACATTTTTTATTTATTTTTGGGACAGAGAGAGACAGAGCATGAACGGGGGAGGGGCAGAGAGAGAGGGAGACACAGAATCGGAAACAGGCTCCAGGCTCCGAGCCATCAGCCCAGAGCCCGACGCGGGGCTCGAACTCACGGACTCCAAGATCGTGACCTGGCTGAAGCCGGACGCTTAACCGACTGCGCCACCCAGGCGTCCCAATGTTTATTTATTTTTGAGAGAGAAACAGAGACAGAACATGAGTGGGGAGGGGCAGAGAGAGAAGGAGACACAGAACTGGAAGCAGGCTCCAGGCTCTGAGCTCTCAGCACAGAGCCAGATGCGGGGCTAGAACCCATGAACTGTGTGATCATGGCCTGAGCTGAAGTCCAACGTCAACCGAGTGAGCCACCCAGGCACCCCCCTGTTAAAATTCTTGAAGATACAATTGTATATGTGCTTTTTGTCTTTCATAAGTAATTCTCACTCTGCTCCTTTTTTCAGTTTCCTATAAAGTTTGTTGTTTCCAGTAAAGGAAAAAAACTATAAATGAACATTCTGTTTAAAAGCATTGAGTATTATATCTTATGCATATAAAAGCTTACATTTAAAATATATGAAATTGATGGCATCAAAGGTGTTTTGATTAATGGAATTAAACTATTTTTGTTTCTTGTATGCTTTGGGAAGTATTACAACTTACCATGTAGAACTCATACAGTGACTTTAAGAATAATCAGTGAAATAATAACAAAATATATATAGCTAAAAGCTAATAGAGTAATGAATGGAATAATAAAAAAATAAAACAATGACCAGAAATAAATAAAAGAAAGACCAGAAAAGATAAATGAAGAAACAAAGATGAAACAATTAGAAAACAATGGCAAGATGGTTGACTTAAACTCAACCATCTCAGTAATATAATAGGTAATAATAGGTAACTAGAAATTAATATAAGATTATTGGAAAATCTCGAAGTGTTTAGAAATTAAATACACAGTTATATAGCACATGTGTCAAAAAAGAAATCACAATGAACTATGTTTTAAATTGAATGAAAAAAATGTGACATGACAAAAATTCCAAGAAGCAGTTAAAGTGGTAGCCAAAGGGAAATTCTTAGCTCTAAATTAGTATACTGAAAAAGAAGTTGAGAATCAATCTTCCAATATACCATCTCAAAGAACTAGAAAATTAACTACAAATTGAACATATTTAAGTACTCCCTAAAGAATAGAAGAAAATGTTTTAAAAGCAGACATCATTGTATGAAAGACCTAAATGTAAGACAGGAAGCCATCAAAATCCTCGAGAAGAAAGCAGGCAAAAACCTCTTTGATTTTGGCCGCAGCAACTTCTTACTCAACACGTCTCTGGAGGCAAGGGAAACAAAAGCAAAAATGAACTACTGGGACCTCATCAAAATAAAAAGCTTCTGCACAGTGAAGGAAACAATCAGCAAAACTAAAAGGCAACCAACGGAATGGGAGAAGATATTTGCAAATGACATATCAGATAAAGGGGTAGTATCCAAAATCTATAAAGAACTTATCAAACTCAACACCCAAAAAACAAATAATCCAGTGAAGAAATGAGCAAAAGACATGAATAGACACTTCTCCAAAGCAGACATCCAGATGGCCAACTGACACATGAAAAAATGTTCCACATCACTCATCATCAGGGAAATACAAATGAAAACCACAATGAGATACCACCTGACAACTGTCAGAATGGCTAACATTAACAACTCAGGCAACAACAGATGTTGGCGAGGATGTGGAGAAAAAGGATCTCTTTTGCATTGTTGGTGGGAATGCAAGCTGGTGCAGCCACTCTGGAAAACAGTATGGAGGTTCCTCAAAAAACTAAAAATAGAACTACCCTACATCCAGCAATGGCACTACTAGGCATTTATCCAAGGGATACAGGTGTGCTGTTTCTAAGGGACACATGCACCCCCATGTTTATAGCAGCACTATAAACAATAGCCAAAGTATGGAAGGAGCCCAAATGTCCATCGATGGATGAATGGATAAAGAAGATGTGGTATGTATGTACGTACATATGTATATATTACACACACACACACACACAATGGAGTATTACTTGGCAATCAAAAAGGATGAAATCTTGCCATTTGCAACTACATGGATGGAACTGGAAGGTATTATGCTAAGTGAAATTAGTCAGAGAAAGACAAAAATCCTATGACTTCACTCATATGAGGACTTTAAGAGACAAAACAGATGAACATAAGGGAAAGGAAACAAAAATAATATAAAAACAGGGAGGGGGACAAAACAGAAGAGACCCATAAATATGGAGAACAAACAGAGGGTTGCTGGAGGGGTTGTGAGAGGGGGGATAGGCTAAATGGGTAAGGGGCAGTAAGGAATCTACTCCTGAAATCATTGTTGCACTATATGCTAACTAATTTGGATGTAAATTAACAATAAAATAAAATAAAATAAAATAAAATAAAATAAAATAAATTAAATTAAATTAAAAAAATAAAAAAAAATAAAAAAGCAGACATCATTGTAAAGAAAATGAATACATCAAAAATTATTTCTCAAAAAATCAATTATTTTGCTAATAGCAAGATATTAAAGAAAGATAAAGAATATAAATTATCAATATCATAAGTGGAAAAAAAGGCATTACAAATCCTAAAGATCTTGAAAATAGAATGGATATTAACAAATTAATACCCATAAATTTGATAACTTAAATAAGCAAATACCTTTAAAACCACACATGACAAAATAAGAATAACTATATCATTTGAGAGGTCCAGTGCAAAATGAGAGTTTCTTTGTTCAAACATTGATAAAAAATTTAAATATGGTGACAGTAAAGCATTAAATTAGTACAAGACATTTATAAGTGCATGTCATTTCCCAGATTATATGACCATGGGCTGGCCTTGCTTCTAAAACTGACATACAAATGAAAATTCTGATCACTTATATATCCATTAAAGAAAATGAAGCCACAATTTTCAACTTTCCAGAGATTTAACATGAAATAATCCCAATTTGCAAAATCACTTTCAGCAAATAATAACATTTCCTATTTTTCAAGTCTCTAATAGGGTAATAATTGGCAAAAGCATTGCAAGGAAGAAAAGTTCCATGCCAATTTCTTCCTTGTGAATAGATGAACAAAACCTGAGCAAAATATTACCAAATCAAGTCCAGCAATATGTAAGTCATCATGACTAAGTGAAGTGCATTTCAGTTTGTAAGACAGTTTTCAACATAAGAAAATTCAGTAATTGTAACTGGCCACATTAACAAAAAAAATGACAAATACCATACCATCATCTTAATAGATGCAGAAAAGATATCTGATAAAATTGAACAGCAATTCATGATAAAAAAATAATCTCAACAAATAGGAATATAAGAGATCCTCTTTCATCTGAAAATGGAAGTCCACAAAAACCTATGGTTAATATCGTAACTAAAAATGAAATATTGAATACTTTCCCGGTGAGTTTGGAATAAAACAAATTGGTCCAATACTATCATTTCTATTCAAATTTTACTGGAACTCCTCAACACTGTAAAATTTCAAGAAAAGGACATAAAATCTATAAATATTGGACAGAAAAAAGTAAACTTATCATAATATTCAGTAACATATTTGAATAGCTAGAAAATATAAAGGAATCTACAAATTATATCATTTATAAGTGAGTTCGGCAAGGTCACTGGATACAAGATCAATATAAAAATAAATTGTATTTCTATATACCAGAAACAAGCAATTAGAAAATGAGATATAATATACAAGTGTCCAAAAAATCAAATGCCTAGGAATAAATGTAGCAAAATATGTACAAGAACTCTACCATGAAGATCACAGTCATTGCTGAGAGAAATTAAAGATCTAAATAAATGGTGATCAATCAATTGGATATCCATGTGAAAAAAAAAAGTGAACCTTAATGTCTACTTCACACAATAAACAGAAATTAACTGGAAATAGGGCATAAATTGAAATGTGAAAGGTAAATTATAAAGCTCTCAAGGAGAAAATGTAGGAGAATATCTTTATGACCTTGGAGTAGTCAAGGGACATAGGACCGAAAAACACACTATAAAAGATAATTGGTGAATTGTACTTCATAAAAATTAAGATGTTCTTTTCATCAAAAGAGATTTTAAAAGTAAATCAAACACTGGAAAAAGTTAATTTCAGTGCATATATTGGACAAAGAACCCATATCCGGACTATAAAAAATTTCCAACAAATCAATAGGAAAAAAAATCAATAAAAAAATAATGGGACACAAATATGAATAGGAACTTTACAAAACAGAATGTGCAAATTGCAGATAAGCATATGAGAAGGTGATCAACAGAATTAGCCATCAGGAATACATTTGAAAGCCATAATAAAATACTACTATCTACCCATAAGCATGACTAAAAAGAGCTAACAATATCTAGTGTTGGCAAGTATGCACAGGAACTCTGGCTAACACACATTGTTCAAAAGAGTGTAAATCGATACAACCATTTTAGTCAATTCTTTGGCAGAATCTGCTAAAACTGACCATACAGGTACCATATTACCCAGCAATTATACTTCCAAGTATATGTCCAACAGAAATATGATGCATATGTCTATCAAAAGACATGTAAAATGGTCATTTTAGCTTTATTCATAATAGTAAAAATCTGGAAACATTTCAACTATCCACCAACTTAAGAGTGAATACATGAAATAATACACAGTAGTGGAAAGAAAAATCTACTACTGAACACAACGGCACAGATAAATTTAGCAGAAGTAATACTAAGACAAAAAAACCATACATATTGTATAGTTTCATTTATATGATGGTCAAGAATAGGCAAAACTAATCTATTGTGATAAAGGTCAGAAGATAAGTTACTCTTTATTTTGTTAAAGGTCAGAAGTGAGTATATTAACCTTAAAAGGTAATGAGGTAGGCTTCTGGGTGGTGATAACAGTCCATGTCTCAATCTGGATGGTTGTTATATAGGGACATAAATTAGTAAAAAAAAAAAAAATCACTTTTTGTACTTTACTGTATGTAAGTTATAACTCACTTTCAAAAAGCATTATGAAAAAATATTTTTAAAAATCTTTACATGTTTTTATTTATTTTTGAGAGAGAGAGACAGAGCGCGAATGAAGAAGGGACAGAGAGAGTGGCAGACACAGAATCTGAAGCAGGCTCCAGGCTCTGAGCTATTAGCACAGAACCTGACATGGGGCTTGAACCCAAAAATCATGAGATCATGACTTGGGCCAAAGTCAGATGCTTAACCAACAGAGCCACCCAGCTGCCCCCAAAAATATTTTTAAAAACAGAAGGGTGAGACTTTTAAGATAAGAAGTTAGAATTGATGCCAAGGTTTTGTTATTGTTTTGTTTTGTTTTTTAGCCTAGAATCTGGAAGAATAGCATTATCATTAACTGAGATGGGGAAGGGTTAACCATATGTTAACCCATATGTTATGGGTTAGACTGAAAGCTCAGTGTTGGACGTGCTGCATGTGGAGATACCTATTAGATCTCCAATTCAATGTGTAATTGGTAATAGGGATCTGGAGTTCAGGAGCAAACTGTCCACTGGCATATAGATGACATTTTTAGCTTTAAGACTGGATGCCATCACCAAAGGAATAAGGATAGACAGAGAATATAAGCAAGGATGGATCTCTGGTGTGCTGTCATGTCAAAGAGGGGGAAGAAGGGAAGGGAAGTGGAGTGGAATGGAATGCAATGCAATGCAAACTGAGAAGGAGCAACTAAAGAGGAGGGTTATGTCCTAGAAACCGAGTAATGAAAGTATATCAAGGAGAGGAGCATAATTGACTGCATCAGATGCCATTGATAAGTAAGATGAGGAATGAGAATTGAATATTAGTTTAGCAATGAGGATATCATCGAGGACCTTGGAAAAAGCAGTTTAGGGGACATAGAGGGAATGCAAATCTGGATGGAGTGAATTTGAAAGAGAAAGAGGGGCACCTGAGTGGGGGTTCAGTCCAACTTTGGCTCTGGTCATGATCTCATGGTTCGTGAGTTCAAGCCCCACATCGGGCTCACTGCTATCAGCACAGAGCTCACTTTGGATCCTCCATCCTCCTCTCTTTACCTCTCCCCAGCTTGCCTTCTTTCAAAAATAAATAAAGAAAAAAAAAAAAGAAAGAAAGAGAAAGGTGGAGTTGGAGACATTCCTATAGACATCTCTTTTAAGAAGTTTTGATGCAAAGGAGAGGAAAGAAGTTATGCCACGTAGAAGTAGGATCAAGCATTTTGGTTTTTTTTTTTATATAGGTTAGGAGAAATAACAGATATTTATATGCTGAGGGCAATGATCTAGTAAAGAGCTAATATGGGAAAGAAAAAATTTGGAGCTATATTTTTGTATAGGCAACAGGAGATGGGATCTAGAGCACAAGTGAGGAGATTTGCCTTGGATTGGCTCATGGGTGGTTGATCTGTGGCAACACATGGCAGGGCAAGGTATGTTATGGAGATACTCGGAAGTGAGAAGATGTGGTGGCAGGTGTCTGTGGAAGTTATCTTCCAATTGTTTGATTTTCTCAGTAAGGAAGCCAGTTATCAGTCGAAAATGAGCGAGAGGAGGTTGAGGTGGTTTGAGGACAAAAGAGAATATATGAAATAGACTTTCAGGAGAAGGTAAAGATGAATGGCCTTATGGCATACACTTTGATGGTCTGACAGCCTAGCTGGCTGGCTTGAAGTGTGTTTTCACGAATACGGTTTTGAATTTTTCTACGGTTATTACCAGCTCATGGGCTGACATAAAGCAAGTGGAGAGATTAATTTAACCAGGGTTGTAATTTTTGTGATGTTAGCACAATACTGAGGAATGCACAGAATGGAGTTATGGAATTGAGAGAAGAATAGATGCAGGATAAATGGAAGGATACGACTACAATTATTATCTGTGAAATGTAAGCTAGATGAAGAGAGAAGAGAAAGCATCAGGGGAGAGCATAAAAAGTGGTAGGATCAACAGACTTTCAGTCTATTGTATATTGCTGTTGAAATATATTGCTGAGAAAGAAGGTAATAATAAAGGTAATAATAAAGATTAGAGAAGAATTAAGTGATATAGAGACTAAAATAACAATAGAACAGATCAATGAAATCAGGAGCTGGTACTTTGAAAAAAGTCAATAAAATTGATATCCTCTAGCCAGACTTATCAAGACATAAAGAGAAAGGACTCAAATAAATAAAATCACAAATGAGAGAGAAGAAATAACACCACAGAAATACAAACAATTATAAGAGAATATTATGAAAAACTATATCCCAACAAATTGGACAACTTAGAAGAAATGGATAAATTCCTGTAAACATATAAACTATCAAAACTGAAACAGGAAGAAATAGAAAATTAAAAAAAAAATTTAACATGTATTCATTATTATTATTCATATTATTCATCCAGGCTCTGAACTGACAGCACAGAGCGGGGCTTGAACTCACAAACCGTGAGATCATGACCTGAGCTGAAGTTGGTCACTTAACCGAGTGAGCCACTCAGGCGCCCCTAGAAAATTTGAACAGAACCAATAACCACCAAAGAAATTGAGTCAGTAATCAAGAAACTCCCAACAAACAAAAATCCAGGACCAGATGGCTTTACAGATTAATTCTACCAAACATTTAAAGAAGAGTTAATACTTATTCTTCTCTAACTATTCCAAAAATAAGGAAAAAAAAGGAAAACTTCCCAATCCATTCTATGGGGACAGTATTTACCCTGATACCAAAGCCAGACAAAGACAACACTAAAAAAGAGAACTAGGGTCAATAACCCTCATGAACATAGATGCAAAAAATCTCAATAAAATACTAGCAAACTGAATTCAGCAATGCATTTAAGTAATCATTCATCACAATCAAGTGGGATTTATTCCTGGGTTGTAAGCGTGGTTCAATATTTGCAAATCAATGTGATACATCACATCAATATGAGAAAGGATAAGAACTATATGATTATTTCAATAGACACAGGAAAAGGCATTTGACAAAGCACAACATCCATTCATGATAAAACTATCAATAAAGTAAGTTTAGAGGGAACATACCTCAAAATAATAAAGGCCATCTAAGAAAAACCCACAGTTAGCATCATCCTTAATGGGAAAAACTGAGAGTTTTTCCCATAAGGTCAGGAATAAGACAAGGATATCTACTCTCACCACTTTAATCCAACATGGTATCGGAAGTCCTAGCCACAGAAATCAGACAACAAAAATAAATAAAAGGCATCCAAATCAGTAAGGAAGAAATAAAACTTTCACTATTTACAGATGACCTGATACTGTATATAGAAAACCCAAAGACTCCACTAAAAAACTGCTAGAACTGATAAACAAATTGAGTAAAGTCACAGGATACAAAATCAATGTATAGAAATCTTTTGCATTTCTACATACAACAAATAATGAAGCAGAATTAGGATAAATTAAGAAACAATCCCATTTACAATTATACCCAAATTAATAAGATACCTAGGAATAACCTAACCAAAGAGATGAATGACCTATACTTTGAAACTACAGAACACTGATAAAAGAAATTGCAGACCACACAAAGAAATGGAAAGATATTCCATGTTCATGGATTGGAATAACAAATACTGTTAAGATGTCTATATGACCTAAAGCAATCTACACATTTAATGCAATTCCTATCAAAATACCAACATCATTTTTCACAGAACTGGAACAAACAATCCTAAAATTTTTATGGAACCAGAAAAGAACTCAAACAGCCAAAGCAACCTTGAAAAAGAAAAGCAAAGCTAGAGACAACACAACTTTGGACTTCAAGTTATATTACAAAGCTATAGTTATCAAAATAGTATGGTATTGGCACAAAAACAGACATATAGATCAATAGAATATAAAATCCAGAAATAAACCCACAATTATATGGTCAATTAATCTTCAACAAAGCAGGAAAGAATATCCAATGGGAGAAATACAGTCTCTTAAACAAATGGTGTTGGGAAAACTCAACAGAAACATGCAGAAGAATGAGACTGGGCCACTTTCTTACACTATACACAAAAATAAATTCAAAATGGATTAAAAACCTAAATGTGAGGCCTGAAACCATAAAAATACTAGAGGAGAACATAGGTAATAACTTCTTTGACACTGGCTCTAGTGGCTTCTTTCTAGATATGTCTCCTGAGACAAGGGAAACAAAAGCAAAAAATAAACTATAGGAACTTCATCAAAATAAAAACCTTCTGCACAGTGAAGGAAACAATCAGCAAAACTAAAAGGCAACCTATGGAATGGGAGAAGATATTTGCACATGACATACCTGATAAACAGTATCTGAAATAAATAAGGAACTTCTAAAATACAACACTCAAAAAACAAATCCAACTTAAAAATGGGAAGAAGACATGAACAAACATTTCCTCAAAGAAGACATACATTTGGCCAACAGATACATGAAGAAATGTTCATTATTTATGATCAGGGAAAGGCAAATCAAAACTATAATGAGATATCCCCTCACACCTGTCAGAAAGGCTAAAATCAGTAACATAAGAAATAGGTGTTGGTGAGGAAAAAGGAACACTCATGCACTGTTGATGGGAATGAAACTGGTATAGCCACTCTAGAAAATAATATGGAGTTTCCGCAAAAAGTTAAAAATAAAACTACCTTATGATCCAGCAATTGCACCATTGGGTAGTTACCCAAAGAATACGAGAACACTAATTAAAAGGGATACATACACCCCTATGTTTATAGCAGCATTACTTACAATAGCCAATTATGGAAGCATCCCGAATGCCCATCACTAGACGAATGGATAAAGAAGATGTGGTGTGTGTGTGTGTGTGTGTGTGTGTGTGTGT
>NC_064816.1:93000170-93083207 GCF_023721935.1 Panthera uncia | reverse complement strand
AGTGTGTGTGTGTGTGTGTATACACACACACACACACACACAGTGGAGTAGTATTAAGTCACAAAAAAGAATGAAGTCTTGCCATTTGCAATGACACAGGTGGAGGTAGGGAGTATAATGCTAACAAAATAAGTCAGAGAAAGACAAATACCATATGATTTCACTCATATGTGGAATGTAAGAAACAAAACGAACAAGAAAAGGAGAAAAAAGAGAGAGACAAATCAAGAAACCGACTATTAAAATTTTTTTTTTTTCAACTTTTTTTTTTTTTATTTATTTTTGGGACAGAGAGAGACAGAGCATGAACGGGGGAGGGGCAGAGAGAGAGGGAGACACAGAATCGGAAACAGGCTCCAGGCTCCGAGCCATCAGCCCAGAGCCTGACGCGGGGCTCGAACTCACGGACCGCGAGATCGTGACCTGGCTGAAGTCGGACGCTTAACCGACTGCGCCACCCAGGCGCCCCAAGAAACCGACTATTAATTATAAATAACAAACTGGTGGTTATCAGAGGGGAGGTGGGGGGGGGGAGGTTGGGTTAAACAGGTGATGGGGATTAAGGAGTGTACTTGTCATGATGGGCACAGGATGATGTATGGAAGTGTTGAATTACTATATGGTATACCTGAAACTAACATAACACTGTATGTTAACTGGAATTATAATAAAAACAAAAAACAGCAACAACAAAAGAAATGCATTGCTGGCATTTTTTCCCTTCTGTGACAGTCTTTTTGCCTGAAGCCCCAAAGGGTTTTCTTTCATTTTAGACTCTATTAATTTTACTAGGTAACATATCATAATTGATCAGAATTTAAAGATCTGTTTTCATAGTTGTTTTTCTTCTTGCCACATATATTTAATTTATACACACACACTACTTGTTTTGCTTATTTTCTGTATCTAGAATTTTTCTTTTGAATACCTTTCTCTCTCTCCCTCTCTCCCATTTTGTGTATGTTCTCTTGGGTCTTTTAATTCCTTATTCAAATGTTCCTTATTTTAATGCCAAAGCTACTTTCTGTTGAACAGTTTGTAATTATCTTGAGTTCCAAAATGATTTTTTTCCATTTCTTTCCTGAGTTTAGTCAATTCTAGTTTTTTCCATCTTTCTATAAAATCATCTTTATTATTTATTGTTATTCAAGTCATTTTTTATTCTTATTTCTTAGCCTTTATTTTATGGTGTGTTCTCTTATCTACCATTGCTGGTTTAATATTATGGATTTTGTATTTGAGCACTGGGTTATAATTTTGTAATTTTTCTATGCTACATTTTTAGGGATATTTTTATCCCGTGAAAAAATTGAGCCTTTTCTCTTTATTATAGCTTCATAAGGATGTTGTTTGATTTTCTGACCATTTTTAAATGTCTTGGATTTTTGTACATCAGCAACAGCCAGCATCCCTATGGAGAAGGATGAAAGGTTTGGGTGATTACTAGGTTTCTTAGTTCAAGAACATACTCTTCTGTTGGTACTCAGAGGTCTTTAGGAAGTGTGGCCATTGGTGCATGTTGGTGTCTTCCACTTTCTGTGATTCTTTTACTTTCTCTGAGATTCTGGCTTTCTATTTCTTTCTTCGTCCATTCACTATCAGATCTTCAAAGGATATTTGCTTCTTTAGGGCTGGTGCACTGCCACCTCTGGTTCTACAACTCACTAGCCCTTCTCTCTCCCAACTCCTTCAAAGGCTGTGGCTTTGATCCACTAGGCTTCACACTCTCATTGAGGTAAAACCCTCTTTTTTGGGGGGTTACATCATCACACTTCACCAACTGCAGGATCCTACTACACTCTGCTTTCATGCATAATCTTCACATTTTTCCCCAGTTACATGTAAATAAACGTTTGTGTGTTCCCTTTCTCTTAGTTTCACTCTACATATAAGTTTTGGGTGATTTTAGTAGATCTCTTTATGAATCTGTACAGTCTTTGGAGGGTGTGTGGAGAGATTACTATTGAAGTATCCACAATTATCCAAGGGAAATCTGAAGTCCAAAATAATGTTAAAACTAAAATAATATTTTGTTTTAAAAACCATAATTTTCCTTTCCTCTTTTTTAAACCTGCTTTGATTCTTACATTCACATCTCTTACTGCATACAGAATATAAATTATATGTTGACATTACCTTCAAAGCCTAAGCTCCTTAACCCATGAATGAATTTGTAACTTTAGCTTATTTAGTATTTGATGCTAATAGATTCCTCAGCAAAGACGCAAATTGATATAGTCCTAGACTAGAGTTTTGCATCAGAGGCCAGCAGTTCCCCTCTGAGACCTAAATGGAGGTTAAGCTTATATTAATCTTGCATGTTTTACTTAGACAATTCTTTTGATATTTGATACTGAAGAGGTCTGCCCTTTGTTCTTAGCCATCCTCCCCTGGAAATTTTTCATCTGAATCACAGTGCTATAATTCTCATGACAAATTGATATTCTGCATTGTGCTGTAATCTTTTCAGATAACTTATAAAACATTGTTTTTTACAGGAATAAAAAAATAGAGTTGTTCAGCTATAATTTTAATATATTCTTAGTCCTTTTATGTTTCTTGAGTTTACTGGAGCTACATGAATGATGGTATATCATCAGTTTAATTATTACCTGCTAAAAACAAACTTTTGTTGCAAATATAGTCTACAATTTTAAATGAACAACCAAAGCTATTTACAACTTTCTAACAAATATTGCTGTCTGTAATAAAATGTGGTAAAATGTTATTTTTTAAATCAACCTTTGTATGTAAATGTCACTTCTCATAACTAATAATCAAGGGTGGCTTAATATTATGCATTATGCTTCAAGGAGACAATTATCTTTAAAATCAGGATATTTCTATGTTAGGTCAATAGTCCTAAAGTGTATTAAAGCATTTAACTGCTAAAGGCCAGGTATTTGCCCTTTTAAAAAACAGACAAATGGTTATTTCTTGACTTTCTTTTCTAAGGATTTGTGTCAATTTTTATAATAATGTAACAGTGTTTTATTTCTTTTTAAAAGTAATTTCCTCAAAATGGAAAAACATTCCATGCTCATGGATTGGAAGAACAGATATTGTTAAAAAGTCGATACTACCCAAAGTAATCTACATATTCAATGCAATCCCTATCAAAATCACACCAGCATTCTTTCACAGAGCTAGGACAAACAACTCTGTAATTTGTATGGAACCAGAAAAGACCATGAATAGCCAAAGTAATGTTGAAAAAGAAAACCAAACCTGGAGGCATCACAATTCCAGACTTTAAGCTGTATTACAAAGCTATATTCATCAAGACAGTATGGTACTGGCACAAAAACAGACACATAGATCAATGGAACAGAACAGAGAACCCAGAAATGGACCCACAAACATATGGCCAACTAAACTTTGACAAAGCAGGAAAGAATATCCAATGGAAAAAAGACAGTTTCTTCAGCAAATGGTGTTGGGAAGACTGGACAGCGACATGCAGAAGAATGAACCTGGACCACTTTCTTAAACCATACACAAAAATAAACTCAAAATGGATGAAAGACCTCAGTGTAAGACAGGAAGCCATCAAAATCCTAGAGGAGAACACAGATAGCAACCTCTTTGACCTTGGCTATAGCAAGTACTTACTAGACATGTCTCTGGAGGCAAGGGAATCAATAGCAAAAATGAACTACTGGGACCTCATCAAAATAAAAAGCTTCTGTATGGTGAAGGAAACAATTAGAAAAACTAAAAGGCAACCGATGGAATGGTAGAAGATATTTGCAAATGATATATCAGACGAAGGGTTAGCATCCAAAATCTATAAAGAACTTATCAAACTCAACACCCAAAAACCAAATAATCCAGTGAAGAAATGAGCGAAAGACACGAATAGACACTTTTCCAAAGAAGACATCCAGATGGCTAACAGACATATGAAAAGATACTCAACAACACTCATCATCAGGGAAATACAAATCAAAACCACAATGAGATACCACCTCACATCTATCAGAATGGCTAAAATCAACAACTCAGGCAACAACAGATGTTGGTGAGGATGCAGAGAAAGAGGAACCCTTTTGCACTGCTGGTGGAAATGCAAACTGGTGCAGCCACTCTGGAAAACAGTATGGAGCTTCCTCTAAAAACCAAAAATAGAACTACCCTATTATCCAGCAATTGTACTCCTAGGTATTTATCGAAAGGATAGAGGTGTGTTGTTTTGAAGGGGTACTTGCACCCCAATGTTTATAGCAGCACTATCAACAATAGCCAAAGCATGGAAAGAGCCCAAATGTACTGACTAGTGAATGGATAAAGAAGATGTGATATATATATATATATATATATATATATATATATATATATATATACATATATACATATATACATATATACATGTATACACACACACACACACACACACTGGAATATTACTTGGAGATCAAAAAGAATGAAATCTTTCCATTTGCAACAACATGGACAGAATTAGAATGTATTATGCTAAGAGAAATAAGTCAGAGAAAGATAAATAGCACATTTCACTCATACATAGATTTTAAGAAACACAACAGAAGAACATAAGGGAAGAGAAGGGAAGCAAAAATAAGATAAAAACAGAGAAGGAGACAAACCATAAGAGACTCTTAAATACAAAGAACAAACTGAGGGTTTCTGGTGGGGTGTTGGGCAGGGAGGTGGGCTAAATGCATGATGGGCATTAAAGAGGGCACTTGTTGGGATGAGCACTGGGTGTGATATATAAGTGATGAATCACTAAATTCTAGTCCTGAAATCATCATTATACTATATATTAACTAACTTAAATCTAAACAAATTACAATCTAAAAAAATAAAAAAATTAAAAAGTAATTTCTTCACTATTTGAATATATTTATTCAAGTTAATTTTAGAATCTGTTTTTCATGTTAAAAACAATCCCATGCCAGTAAGTGCATTTGCATAATATGTATGCATATATAACACAAAGGATAGAATTAGGGTCATATTTTCATCTTCTTTATTTTATCAAATTATATTATGATGTTTTTCTAGATCCTACTATCAAGACAGGTGGAAGGTCCAGTACCAATCTATGAAAATTCTTTCCCTAATTTGTGATATTTTAAGACTATTGGGAGCTAAGAGGCTTCTTCAGTCACAAATGATATTTAGAGTCAGGGAGAAGTCGCCTTTCTGTCCATGGTCCCTATATGTCCTTTTATGGAACAGGATGCACTGTCAGCAAACATCTGCACCTCCGCTTTGCTTCTCTGTGAAGCAACTCCTATGAAGGAGTTGTTTTACTCAGCCACTTGTCCAAATCAACTGGTCCTACAAAGGAGAGTAGGCCCACAATGAATCCATATCCTGTTTACTAATGTTGAAGTCAAGGATACTCCTCACTCAGGCACGCCCTGCCCTTACTGACTCATGCATAGTCACCTTCTTCTGAAGATGTTCCCTGGAGGTGTTGTCTGAATGGAATCAGACATGTTTCAATTAGTATGTGTGTAACACTTGCCCTTTTGCCTGTGCCAGTAATTCGTCAGAATTCCATGCTTTATTTATTACACTCTATGGAAATAAAAGGCTGACAAAACTCTCTTTCCTATAATGGAGGTAGAGCCAACATTTCAAGGACAGCTACCATAAATCCATGCATCTCACTTCTTTTTAGTGATGACAATCCTAAATATCAAACTGCTTCTTTCTTTTTTTGTTGGTAAGTTCCATGCCCAGTACAGAGCCCAATGTGGGGCTTGAACTCACAACCTTGAGCTGAGATCAAGAGTCAGATGTTTAACTGACTGAGCTACCCAGGCACCTGAGACCTGCTTCTTTTAAAGATGAGCTACCTTGACTATCTTAAAGACGAATACAGGGGTAAAACACACATGGACTTGTTGGGAATTATATTAGAATAACAAAAAAAATACTCCTTAGTACATCATAATTCATTTAAATCTTTTCTATTTAAATTTTGTTTTTCATTTTTAAAAAGTTTTGTTGTTTGTGTCAGAGGAACTGTGTTATAAATTACATATTCTAACTGGTAATTACTGTTAAGTTGAAAAGCTATTATTATGGGACTAGTTATTTTCTGATTAATCAAATACTAAATATTTCTTAACTGAAAAAATATTTTAACATGACTCTTAAAGTTTTTCCACAGAGTAAACCACAAAATTTGCAAGTAATAATTATATTTCCTGTTGCCAATATCTAAACAACTGGTTCTTTTTCTTGTCTTGTTGCATTGGCTGAAATTTTCAGAAACAGTGATACATAATAGTGAGGAAAGTACTTCTGTTTATTTCTGACTTTTATCAATATACTTTTTGTGTTTTTCAGTTAACTATGCCATTGAGTATGTTTGAAATTAATATTTATCAGATTAATGAAGGATAATCTTCTTCCTAATTTACTAGGAGGTTTTTCCTTATATCAAGAATACATCATGGATCTAGCTTGACATATATTCAGCATATAAATATGGTATTTTTCTCCTTTGATACTTTGATATGATAAATTATCTAATAGATATATCAACATAGGTTTATCAATAAATCCTAAAATATAACACATATTAATATTAAAAATTTTAACAGTGCTAAACTTAATTTGATAATTTTTATAAAAATTTAGTCTAAATTCTGTAGTTTTTCTCTAATGCTCTCTAAAATGTTGGCATTAATGGTATGTCAGAAAAAAAAGTATATTCTAAAATATTCTATCATTTTTCTATGCCCTGTTTTTTTTTTTAATCATATTATCAGGTTTATTTGGTTTTTGGAGGATTTTAATAACTCATACCTTAAATTGTGTGAGCCTAGCACTCTGTTAAAGAAAGTTATATAAAATTTTCTATCTTATTTATGAATTTTTATTTATTCAGGCTTTCTATATCTTCTTGGGTTGCTTTTGGTAACTAAAATTTTCCTTTAAAGTAATTTGATTTAGGCTTTTGAAGTTTTTAACATTAAATTTTATATCACATCTTTTTAAGGAAAAAAATCATTATTTTATCCTTAATTATGGCTTTCCCTACTTTATTACACTTTGTTTTGTTTTTTAAAGTTCATTTATATTTGAGAGAGTGAGAGAGAATGTACACACTAGCATGGGGGAGGGGCAGAAAGAGACAGAGAGAGAATTGGAAACAAGCTCCAGGCTCTGAGCTGTCAGCACTGAGCCTTACATGGGGCTCCAACTCACAAGCTGTGAAAACATGACCTGAGCTGAAGTCAGACGTTTAACTGACTGAGCCACTCAGATACCCCATTACACTTTTAAATGAACAAATTTTCAATGAAACATGATTCTATCATTTGTAATATGCTAATAAATCAATTTTTGGTTTATATTTATTAATTTCACCATCTTGATTTTGTAAGTACCTAGTTTTCTTTCCTCAGTTGAAAGGGCTTTATATGAAAGATTTGAAAAGTAATAAGAAATAAAATGAAACAGCATAAATCTGTGGTTAAATTTAAATAAACTCATGCAAAAAAACCCAATAATACTAATTTTAGGAGGAGTTAAAATAATAGAATTAGATTGAAATATTTTATGTAAGTGGAAAAGAAACTGCGATAAAAGTATTCTAGGAAAGTAAAGGTATTTACTAATATTTTATTTTTTTAGGTTAAGTAAGATTACTATAAAATATAGTGTGTGGTTTTCAAATTATCAAAGAGAAAAAAATGAAATTAGAAACAATTCACATGAGGACAAGAAAAGAGCAAAAAAGAATCAAAAGATACAAAAGCTAGGACAAATAGCACAATAAAAGCTGATAGAAACAAATACAATGATGATTACATTAAATGCACTTGGAAAATATTTTAAAGACAAAGATTATCTTCCTGAAATAAATAATAAATTTAGTTCTTTGCTGCTCAACAGAGACAAATCTAAAACATAGACAAATAGAAAGTCTGACTAAAAAGTATTGGAATACATCCCAGGAAGATACCAACCAAAAAACGTTAGTATATCTCTATTATGTAAGGCCAAAATTTCATCTACTATTCATATTTTAAAAATAAATTCAGTAAGAAAATATAACTATTCTAAATTTCTGTGTACCTAAGAACAGATTATCTATGTTTATCTATGCATAGCAAAACAAAAATTTAACAGAATTATAAGGATAAATAAATATACCAACATAGGTGAAAATGTTGATAGACTTATCTCAATAATTGGTAGATCAAGATACAAAAAAAAAAATCACTAAGGATATGCAGATTGTTTAAAAAACTCAAAATTAATACAGTTTGTATCCAATGGACACATGACACACTGCCCCAAAACTACAGAATACACATACTTTTAGAGTAGCAGTGACCGGGGCGCCTGGGTGGTTCAGTCAGTTAAGTGTCCAACTTCGGCTCGGGTCATGATCTCACAGTTCGTGGGTTCAAGCCCCACATTGGGCTCTGTGCTGACAGCTCAGAGCCCGGAGCCTGCTTCTGATTCTGTGTCTCCCTCTCTCTCTGCCCCTCCCCTGCTCATGCTGTCTCTGTCTCTCAAAAATAAATAAATGTAAAAAAAAAAAATTTAAAGTAGGGGTAACCAAACTTTCTTTGCAAAGGGCCAGATGGCAAATATTTTAGGCTTTGCAGGACATACAGTTTGTTTTTTTTGTTTCTTTCTTTCTTTTAATTTAAATTCAAGTTAGTTAACATACAGTGTAGTATTGGTTTCAGGAGTAGAACCCAGTGATTCACCACTTCCATATAACACCCAGTACTCAATCTGAACAAGTGCCCTCCTTAATGCCCATCACCCATTTGGCCCATACCCCACCCACCTCCCCTCTAGTATACCGCAGCTTGTTCTCTGTATTTAAGAGTCTCTTATGGTTTGCCTCCTTCTCTGTTTTTATCTCATTTTCCCCTCCCTTCCCCTATGTTCTTCTGTTGTGTTTCTTAAATTCCACATGAGTGAAATCATGGTATTTGCCTCTCTCTGACTGACTTATTTCGCTTAGCATGATGTATTCTAGTTCCATCCACAATACAGTTTCTACCACAACTGCTCAACTCTACCACTGTAGTATAAAAACAGCCACAGACAACATATAGATAAGTTTGACTGCATTCAAATAAAATTTGATTTGCAGAAACAAATGGCTGGCTGGCTTCAGCCTTTGGGCCATAGTTTGCTGATCCCTGTTCTAAAGCATACATATAATATCAATGAATATTACCACCTAACCATAAAGCAAAACTCAACCATTTTTAAGGTATGGATATCATATAGGTAACATTCTTTGAAAAGAATACAGTTAGGTTAGTTATCAGCAATAAAAAGTTAACTAGAAAATTACTTCTGTTTGGAAATTTAGAAAAACCCTCATGGGTCAAAAAGAAATAATTGTAAATTAGAAAATATTTTGACCTGAATAATAATGAAAACATACCTATCAACACTTGTAGAGGGCGGCTAAGAAATACTCAGAAACAAAGGTTTGCACTTAATGCATATATTAGAAAATATGAAAGTTTTAACTTAATAAGTTGAGCATCCAAGTTAAGAATCAAGATTAACAAAAATAAAAGAATTGGTGCCAAAGTAATCTTAAGAAAGAAAAACAAAGCTGGATATATGACAATCCCAGACTTCAAGATATACTACAAAGATAAAGTAATCAAAATAGTATGGTACTAGCACAAAAACAAAGATCAAGGGAACAGGACAGAGAGCACAGTAAAAAGCCCGTACTTATATAGTTAATTAATCTATGGCAGAGGAGGCAAGAATATACAATGGGGAAAAGACAGTCTTCAATAAATGGTGCTGGGAAAACTGGACAGCTACATGCAAAAGAATGAAACTAGACTGTTTCTTACACCATACACAAAAATAAACTCGAAATGGATTAAGGACCTAAATGTAAGACTTGAAACCATAAAACTCCTTAAAGAAAGCATAGTCTCTTGGATATTGGCCTTAAAAACATTTTTTCTGTATATGTCTCCTCAGGCAAGGGAAACAAAAGCAAAAATAAACTATTGGGACTATACCAAAATAAAAAGCTTTTGAACAGCAAAGGGAACCATCAACAAAGCAAACAATTTATTGAGTAACAGAATCTACTTGCAAATGGAATATATACTAAGGGGTTAATATCTAAAATATATAAAGAACTTACACAACTCAACACCACAAAAACAATCCAATTAAAAATAGGCAGAGGACCCGAACAAACATTTTCCAAAGAAAAAATGTAGATGGCCAACAAACACATTAAAAAATGCTCAACATCATTAATCATAAGGGAAATACAAATCAAAACCACAATGAAATATCATCTCTTACCTGTCAGGATGGCTAAAATCAAAAAGTAAGTGTTGATGAGAATATGGGGGCAAACGGAGCCCCTTGTGCACTGTTGGTGGGAATACAAACTGGTGCAACCACTGAGGAAGAGCATGGAGAATCCTCAAAAACTTCAAAATAAAATACCATCTGATCCAGCAACTTCACTACTGGGTTTTTACACACACAAAACAAAGTCACTGATTTGAAAAGATATACGCATCCTTATGTTTATTGCAGCATTATTTACAACAGCCAAGATATAAAAGCAACCTAAGCGTCCACTGATAGAGGATAAAGAAAATGTAGGATATACATACAATGTAATATTACTCAACCATAAAAAAGAATGAGATCTTTCCAATTGTGACAACACAGATGGACTTAGAAGGTATTATGGTAAGTAAAAGAAGTCAGAGAGAGAAAAATGCCATATGATTTCACTTATATGAGGACTCTAAAAAACAAGACAAACAAAAACAGAACTGGTGTTTGCGACAGGGGAGGAGGCTAGGAGGATGGAGGAAACAGGTGAAAGGGAGTCACAGGTGCAAACTTCCAGTTACAGAATGGGGAAGTCACGGAGATGAAGGTGCAGTATGGGGAATACAGTCAATAATGGCTTTGTATGGCAACAGATGGTGACTGCACTTACTACAGTGAGCATAACTTAACATATGGAGTTTTTGAGAATCCCTGTATTATGCACCTGAAACTAATATAGATTGTATGTTAAATATACTTCAATGCAAAATAATTTTTAAAAGGATTGGATTGTCATAATAAGACTGACACAAGAGACCAAACCTTATTAATGGTATCAAGGATGCAAATAATCAAAGAGCATAGTTAACCCATAGAAAAGTCTAGTACTTTTAGGTGGGCATTCTCAGGTCTTTTTTAAAAACCGTATTGGAAATTCTCTGGCCCAGAGCACCCATATTGGAGCAGCTATTTAGGTCATAACCCATCTCTGCTTTATACTCAGATAGTTGTAGCTTACATGGTGTATTTCAGGCAATCAATCATGTCCCATAAATCTATAGATTCCAGGTTCTTTATTTTAAGCAATTGTAAATGGCCAGGCACACCCTGCTAAAAGCCTTTCATAATAAAGCCTTTCCTTCTACAAACCATTTAGTCTATTTGCTATGAGGTCTGTCATTGGTTTGTTTACAAGGAGATTAAACTAGGGCATTTGCCTTCTTTCTTTTCCAGGGCAACTCCTCCTCTGGTCAGGAGAGCAAATGCATTGCAGACCTGCTGTTTTAATCATTTATTTCCCAAGAAACCAGTCAGAACAATGGAATAAATTTAAAAACAAACCAAACCCCCAAAACTCAAAAAGTGGAAAGCCATAGAAGGATTAATGGTGTAGAAACAAAGGTAAATGGACAAAATACACAATGCCAAACAAAGAAACCTTTGTTAATTGAAAATATCAATAAAATCGACAAACTTCAGGCAAGATTAACAGAACAAAAACAAGGAAACAAGGCAAAAATAATCACTATCAGAAGACATCAGTACAGATATGAATACAGGTTACAAGGATAATACTCTATTTGCTACAAAAAAGAGCCTATTTTTATGCCAATATATCAAATCTTAAATTGAATGAACATAACCCTAGAGGAGAATCTTCAACCATGCAAGTAATAAAGAGAAACAGGAAAAGGATTGATTGGAGCTCTGAATGTCATTAACGGTAGAATTTAAGACTGAAAAGAAGTGAGAACAAGGGTAACAGAATGGAATGATTTTTGTTATACGCTCAGTCAATGTAGAAATGAAACACCTAACAAAAATCAGGAGGCAAAGGAAAGAGAAGGTGGAAAATGGAATCAGCTGTGGTAGGACTCAGAGGAAACCACTTATAGCTGAGACATCAAGTAGTTGGAATAATAGCATATTCATAAATATAAACACTAACGTCACCCTGTTGAGTAAAATTATGCAATTAAATTACCAGGGGAGGGTAGAAGATATGAGTTAATTTTATTGTAGTTCATAGTAGGGAACAAATAGTTAAGGGCTAAAGAAAGAGAGAACTGAGGGCATTTTATAAAAGTAAAATTGCAAAGTACCCAATAAAAGAAATACAAAGAAATATCAGAAAGCTGGAATAAAAAGCAAAAAACCTAGAACACCTAATGAAATATATATATTTAAAAAACAGAAGAGACTTCTGGTTTCCAGTCTGACTCTTATAAAAGCTTGAAAGTTGTCATTCTGTCCTCCCAACAACAAAAACAAACAAACAAAACCAACAACTCTTCTTAGATCCATCAGATAACTGATGTCACAGGGTAAACTGCCAGCCTGAAAACTAAACAGGTAAATACAGAGAATCACAGCTTACCAGGAGCAGAGCCCCAGGAGCAGCTTACAACAGAAGCCAGGAACTGGTAGGAACACGGAAATGTAAATCAACTTAATTGCTGGAAACTGAGCATGGGCTAGTTTGAGAGATTAAAAACTCCTGGGGACCCAGCTTTACAAAGGTAAATGTAATTTTACCATACAACCCGGCATTCATGCTCCTAGAAGTTTACCCAATGAGTTGAAAAGTTATGTCAAGGGATGCCTGGGTGGCTCAGTTGGTTAGGAGACTGACCAGCTCAGGTCATGATCTAACAGTCTGTGAGTTCGAGCCCTGTGTCAGGCTCTGTGTTGACAGCTCAGAGCCTGGAGCCTACTTCAGATTTTGTGTCTTCTCTTCTCTCTACCCCTCCCCTGCTCACGCCTTGTGTCTCTCAATAATAAATAAATGTTAAAAAAGAAAAGTTATGTCAAAACAAAAACCTGCATGCGAATCTTTATAGCAGCTTTATTTATATTTGCTACAAGTTGGAAGATGTCCTTCAACAGGTGAATGGATAAACAAACTGTGGTTCCATTCCACAGAATGGAATATTATTAGCAATAAAAAGAAATGAGCTATCGAACCACTAAAAGACACAGAGGAACATTTATTAAATGCATATTGCTAAGTGAAAGAAGCCTCCTAAAAAAGGCTACATCCTGTATGATTCCAACTATATGACATTCTGGAAAAGACAAAACTGTAGAGACGGTAAAAGAATCGGTGGTTGCCAGGAATTTGAGGGGTGAGAGGAAGGGATAAATAGGTGGAGCACAGTGGATTTTTGGGGCAGCGGAACTATTTTTTCTGATGTTCTATTGGTGGATACACAACATTATATACTTGTCAAAACCCACAGAATGTACAACACAGAGTGAAACCTAATACAAATTTTGGACTTTAATCATAATGGATCAATATTAATCAATTGCAACAAATATACCACACTAATGCAAGATGTTGATAATGGTGGAAATTGTGTGTGGGAGAAGAGGGGATATGTGGGAACTCTCCATACTGTCTGCTCAATATTCCTATAAACCTAAAGCTGTTTTAAAAAAATAAAGTCAATTAATTAAAAAGACGACACAATATAATACACTATAAAAGAACCCAAACATACCTATCTTATCAGTGGTATATTCCTGTGGTATAGCATTTTTTGCTGTTTGTTTTACTTTGAGTCTTTAAAGCTATCTTCCTCTACCGTGAGTTTATAGTGTGGTTTCATAGATCCTATGCTGGTTGTACACTCTATGCCTTTTGGTATGAGAAGAAATCACTCCAGCCCATTAAAATAGTGTGTATAGGCTTCCCTTGTTCTTATTCACTGACACTCTGTCTAGTGTCCAGATCTCTACCTCAGAGCTGCAGCTAGAGATGGACTGACATGCAGAGAACAGTGATCAGAGTTCAGCAGATAATACACTAACATAGATTTGCTACATTGATTTATTGTATTCTTATGTTCCACTCTAAAAGGCTTCCTGACACTCTGAACTGGAATAAAGAAATAAAGACAAAACAGAAGACCTCAGACAGTGGCTCTTCTCCTCTCAGGCTAGTCAATAGCAGTTGTTTGTAAAACCATAATTCCTATGATCCAATATTCTGTGATCATCCCTCTTCTCCCTTCTCCATTTCCTTCTGCATTGTTTACTGGGAGTTACACTCTCTAACTGGCTACATATAAAAAGAATGCTACTGATGAGAGATTATGATATTCTGCTTCCAAGTTAGCCCTAATAATACTCTCCTGCTTTCTGGTATTTCTCCCTGTTGTGCAGCTCCTTCCCACACTGGATCAGGATTGGTCTGTGAAACCAACAGCATACAGCAGAGATGATGGCATGTAACTTCTGGGATTCCAAAAGCTCCCATCTTGAGCATTTTCTTACTCTCTTTCTTTCTCTTTTCTGGGTTATTCCTTCTGGGTAAGGCCAGTTTCTACATCTTCCAGACACGGAGGTAGCCCGTGGAAAAAACCATTTGGTGAGGAACAGAATTCTCCAGAACCAGTCAAGCGTCGAGATGACTGGCGCCCTGGCTGACATCTTTACTGTAATCTTATGAGAGCTGCTGAGCCAAAATCACCCGGATGAGTTGCTTTCAGATTCCTGACACTCAGAAATTATGTGAGATAAGAAATGGTTGTTGTTTTAAGCTGCTCAATTTTGATATAATTTGTATGTTTTTCAAACATTAGTACTCACAAAGTGTACGGATTGTTGATGAGTTTTGTGGTGGTTTAGCCAAAAAAAAAATTTTTTTCCCCCTAAAATATGAAACAGACAGTAAAGGATCTTTCATTCAGAAAAGGAAAATTTCTCTTTTTTCGAGCATGGCTGCACAAATGGGCAGGAGTTTGTTTTAATTTAATTCCTTTAGTTTTGCAGTTAGTGCAAATGTCTTTCAGACCCTGGTAACAGATTTCCTAGCAATTTTAGTTTTCACATCATTATGAGTTTATTTTTCTGTATCTTCATACATATTTTGTGATCATTTGGTAAAATATATAAAGAATTATTAAGCCAACTCAATTTTGAACCAGAATCTTGAACCTATAATAAAATTAATTACATATGATTTCAATTATTTTATTTATTAATGTTCATTTCGTGGGTCAGGTTCTGGTATCTTGGTAAACGTTCCCCAACTATGATTGTCAATTTTTCTGTTTCTTTTTTCAGCTCCATCAATTTTTGCTTCATTTATTTTGAGACTCTTTTGTTTGGTGCACACATTTAGCGTCATTACATGTTTCTGGTGGATTGATCCTTTTATCATTATGTAATGTCCCTCTTTCTTTCTAGTAATTTTCTTTTCTCTGAAATCTATGTGATCAGACATTAATATAACTCTTCCTTTTTAAAAAATTAATGTTTATAATAACAAATGGTAGTTACACTTGTGATGAGCATAGCATCATGTTTAGACTTGTTGAATCTTTGTGTTATATACCTAAAACTAATGTAATATTGTGTGTCAACTATCCTTCAATAAAAAAATAGATTAAAAAATAAAAATAATGTTTAAGTTTTTAACATTAAGTTTCCCACATTTTTAACTTTTAACCTATCCACATCATTGAATTTGAAGTGGGTTTTTTTTTTTTTTTGAAGTGTTTCTTGTAAACAGTGTATGGTTGGGTCATTTTTTAAAATCCATCCTGTTTTTTACTCAGTGTATTTAAGTCATTTACACTTAACATGATTATTAACATGCTACAACCAATCTGCCATTTATCATTTGTTTTTCTGTTTCTTGTTTTTGTTTATTTATTTCTCTTTTCTTGCCTTCCTATGGAGTATTTCAATATTGTTTTAAGATTCCACATTGATTTATTTAAGGTATTTTGAGTACATCTCTTTGCATAGTTAACACAGTGGTTGCTTTGAGTATTACAATACATAGTCTACTGATACCAACATTTTACCACTTGAACCAAAGTGTGGAAAGTTCATTTCCAATTGAGTCCCTTGACTTTTTCCACTTTAAAATGTAATTGTCCTGAGTATCAGGTAGTATTATAGGTTTTATTTCAATCATCAAATATAATTTACAAAACTGATGAGAGAAGGGGCACCTGGGTGGCTCAGTCAGTTAAGTGTTGAACTCTTGGTTTTGGATCAGGTCATGACCTCATGGTTTGTGGGTTCAAGTTCCGCATCAGGCTCTGTGCTGGCAGTGTGGAGCCTGCTTGGGATTCTTTCTCTCTCTGCCCTCTGGCTCCACTTGTGCTTTCTCTCAAAAAGAAAAAAAAGTGGTGAGAGAAAGAATAGGCTATTATATGTACCCCTATTTCTTCTCTTTGTGCTATTCCTTCTTTTTTCCTGCTACCTAAGATTCTTTATTTTATAATTTCCTTTCTATCTGAAGTACTTGCTTTAGCCAGCCTTTAAAGGTAGGCCTGCTAGCAAAAACAAACAAACAAAAAACCAAAAAAACCTTTTAGTGTTCCTTTATCTGAGATGTCTTTAATTCTCTTCAATTTCTACATAATAATTTCACTGGATGTAGAATTTGCAGCTGAAAGTTATTTTATTTCAGCACTCGAAAAATGTCCCAATTCCTTCTGATCTCCATGATTTCAGACAAGAGACCATGCAAATTGATATTCCCTGTGGGCAATATGTCCTTTTTCTCTGGCTGCATTAGAGATGTTTTCTTTGTCTTTAGTTTTCAGAAGTTTAATTATGATGTGTGGATTTCTTTAATTTACCCTGTTTGAAGTTTGCTTAGTTTTTTGAATTGTGGCTTTATTCTTTTTCCACACTTGGGAAGTTTCCATCTATTATTTCCTCAAATACTCTTTCAGACTCCTACTCCTCCTCTCTTTCTGGAATTCTTATGATATGAGTGTTGTTATCTTTTGTTATGGGCCTATAGGTCTCAGGCTCTGTTCATTTTCTTCCTTCCTTCCTTTATTCTTTCTTTTCTTTTTTCTTTCTTTCTTTCTTTCATCTATTTTCTCTCTGTTTTTCAGATTGGGCAAATTCTATTAATCTGTCTCAAGTTCACTGATTATATGTTCTGTCATCTCCACTGTACCACTGAGTCCATGCATCATTTGTGTGTGTGTGTTTGTTATACGTTTCAGTTATATAATTTCCCTAGAAGTCACTTCAAGTTGGCTGATCAATTCTCCTTGGTGGTGGTGTCAGGCTCACCTAATGTCAAAGGGGTTTCCATTAAGCTCCACAGGGAAATGAGCCTATGTGGGCTGCCTTCTGTCGCTAGGTTAGAGGTCAGAGAATAATGAGTCTGCTTTGTCTTTTGTTTGATGCAAGGGACATAAGATTCCCTGTTGCTGTATCATTCCACTAGTGCTGGATTCCCAAACCACTTTCCTTCTCACCGCCTTTCAGAATTTTCATTTGGTTACTGCTTACGTTATTTCCAGGGATTGTATTTGTGCCTCATCAAAGAGGAGCAGGGAGAAATGAGTCTATGCCATTTTATTAGTCTCATTCATCTATTCTTGATTTCTTGACAGACTTCCCTTGACATGGTACTTGACATAATCAGTCCTGAGTATAGTTCAAACTCTACTACCTATTTATTTAGAAAATGTGCAGTGCTGGGTGATTCTTTGTGTAGAGGTGGCCACTGGTTAGACCAAGCATATTATATAAGAAAGAACAGTCTAGTTATATGCTATTGATTGACTATTTATTGGTCCAAAAGAAAGGGCACTGCTCAGTGATGGAAATTTCCTAAATCAATCAGACTAGCTTTTATCCAAAAATTCTGAACAATTTATTTGTATAAAACTGTATAAATAGCAGTAAGAAAAGTCAATGAGGGAGATCATGAGGAGACAGAGAGAGAGAGAGAGAGAGAGAGAGAAGGAGGAAGGGAGGGTAGAAGGGAGGGGAAAAGAAATGGAAAGAGAGGAGAGAGGAAAAGAGATACAGGGAGAGACAGAGATTGGGAAAAGTTCATCTGCAGAGTTACCTAGAAAACTAATTATCTTTTCTTTCCAGTTACCACTGATGTGTTCATAGACTAAGCACCCATCCTCTGTAACCTTCATCTCCAGAATGTGGCTTGGATAAGTGTTTGTCCCTCACAAAGAGAAGACTCTCATTTATATATGAGACTACCAAAATAATGCACAAAACTTCTAATGGATGTTATTTGGAAATATAAGCTATTCTTTTTTCTTGATCTTTTCCTCCATTCAGGGAACTAGACTGTGTGGCAATCCTCAGGAATGGGAGTTTACAACAGAAAATTGGGAAAAGGTTTTGTAATTTCAAAAGCCTGGGCCTTGAGATAACTTGGAACATAGAAAAAGGATGTGGTAAAGCAGCATTAGATTGCCTACTCCTAGAAGAAACACAAGGCTTTAGATGGTCTCCCATATCATGGGAGCAGCTTGGTGATTCCAGTACATCCAAGAATGAGACTGAAATGTCAGGAACAGAGCAAAATCTGGCAACACCTTACAGATAGGACTGAAGGATGATTCAAAGGGATCTGTGTGGCTGGCAGTTGGAGACCAGAATAAGAAAGTGTCAGAAGGCATATACACGGTTGTTGATAAACATGGAAGTCAGAAGTGCCCCTCCTGATGCTCTGGAACTACATGAGCCCTCAGAATCTTAGATATAACCCCAGGGAAATTTAAGTGAATTCTCATTTGCTGAGATTACATTTTTATGGCATGGTTGGAGATAAAGTTAAAAGAAAACGTTGCCATTAACTTTGAAGTCCCCATGTGCCTCTTCCCTCAAATGTAACTACTTTTATAAGGGTGTGTTCATTATTTGACTGTTTTCCTTTTTAATTTTACCACATATATATACATCCCTAAATAAATTTTTAGTTTTTCATATTTTTGAATTTTACATAAATGTAAGCATACTGTATCTATTCTTCAGTAAAGTTTTTTGTTCAACATTTATGTTTCTGCATTTCATCCAAGGTGAGGCACTTGAGTTCATTCATTTTCACTGCTGTATAGTATTCTATTATATGACTACATGGCAATTATTCATCCGTTTTCTTTCCAGAGAGCATGTGAATCATTTTCAGATTTTGGCCATTATAAATGATATTACTATTAACTTTCTTAACATGTCTCCTCATGCACATATGAAAGAGGTTCCCAAAAGCAAACCTAAGATGGAATTACTTGGTATTCATAAGGGTGGATTAGCTGCTGATAGAAACCATTCCAAAATCTCAATGACTGAACACTATCAACATTACTTTTCACTCACTCCAAGTTACATGTGAATAGTGCTGGTTGGTTCTCACGGGCAGATTGCTATGCGTGGTACTGCTGCAGTCTTCTACCCTTGGCCCTACAGTGGCCTCAGAAAGGATCATGGGAAAGACAACAGATCACCATTCTGGTTTGGGAATGCCACTCACAGATTCTGTTCACATTCTGTGGGCCAGAACTAAGCATACGATCAACACTAGGTACCAGGACTCTAGGGGCTTCTCGTCCCTGTCCCAGGCGAGCAGCAGTGGCACTACTCGTACACTGTGGAAAGGGAGCATAAATCTGCAGTGGTTCTGTTCTTAAGTTCTGCTAAGTTGTGAAGTGTGCTTACGTTCACTTTTGGAAGAGAGTTGCAATTTGTTTTGTAAGAGCTGGCAACGAAATGCATGCACACTAGCAGCATAGGAGGGCCAGGTGCTCAGTTGTTTTGTCTGTACTTGATATCCTGAAAGCCACTTCACCAAACAGACTGCTAATGTAAATTATTTTTAAAAAGGAATTCCTAGAAGGCCTCTCTTAAATAAATCATGTAACTATTTTATGGTGAAAGAAATGAAGGAAATGACCTTCAATAATCTATAAAGGTCAGGCCAGCAGTGCCCAGATTTTATGTTCCACAGCCCAGTCATCTTTTCTGAGGGTTTTAGTAATTTCAGATATATTCAGTGTAAGGTTTTTTGTTTCTTTTTTTCCTCCTGTAGGTTTAAATGTTTATCGTAATGCCTTGCAAATTATTGGCAATCAACAACTGTTCTTTGAATGAGTGAATAAATGAATTTCCAGGAAACAATCACATTTCAAAGCTTCATCATATGCTTGTATTATGCCCCCCCCTCCACTTCAGGTTGGAATCACTGGTTTGTAAAAAGGACTTTAAAACCACATGGGGGTAGGGGGCAATTATCTGATGATATAAATGGCCAATTTTTCCTTCCCTGGTAATAAAAAGCAGAAGTTAATTTGTGTCAGACTGTGTTGCTTCTTGCTTAATAGCCACAGATACCTATTTTGAGCAAGAAGTGACTAGTGTGGCTTCCTCTACCTGCCATGTTTCCATTCTTACGTGGAGATTAATCACTACCTGGACCACAGAGGCTTGTACAGACAGCACTTGTTCCCCCGCGGAACTTATAAATCAAATATTACAAACGTTTTTTTCTTTCTTAGAGAAGTCCAGAGCATGAAATGCTAACTTCATGGAAAGCAACATGCCTTTCAACCACGTAGAATGAAAGAACAGATCAGTCTAAGTTCTATGGGGCTCAGGTCTATTACTTTCAGAATGAAGGTGTAAAGGATCAAGGACGTTAAGAAGTACAAATTGCATGCAATAGTGGTTACTTTTTGCCTTTTCTTAGTAAAGCTTTTCCTAGACTATGAATAGTAGATGATTACAAATAGATACTTTGATTTTCTATAGAAATTGCAAAACTACATTTGTTATGGGAGAAAAAAAATCAACTTTGTCCCTTCAGAATAATTTCACATTTCTTCCTATGTTAAAAAGAGAAGGAAAAAAGTAACTTTTTGTTCTTTGTAATACAAAGCATAATTAAACAGAGAGATGTGGATAGCTCAATGCTGAGATTTATACTCCCTAGTGCATGAATTGCGTTTTGTAGAGAATGACTTGTGCACTATTTAAGTGAGGTGTGGTAGCATAATCACCTTGGATCAGTTTGCTTAGCTTACAAGGTCAAGGGTCCCTGGGACAGTAAGTAAGCTTTACCCAGCTGCAAAACAGTAAGCTGGGATGGGTAGGGCTGAAGGTGAGTGGCTGATGTGCCATGCTTCTGGGGAGCATAGCAAAGAGCATTTTAAGGCAGAGTGAGCAGTTCTGTTTTAAAAAGCCCTGGGAATAAGACTTGCCAGTGTTCTGGGGTGGTGGATTGAGCACTTTCTTATAGGAATGGCTAGATGTCCTCCTGCTAAAGACAGTACTTTAGAAATAAATGCAGAAGCTTCTTTGAGATGTGATGGCTCAGAGTCAGGGACAACTAAAGCTGATGACATGTGTGTGAATAAACATGAATTAATTTTTTTCTCAGCCAGTTCCTGGTGAAGGGATCAACTTGTGTCCTCATGTAAGGGGAAGGAATTGCCTTTTATCTTGCTCCACTACTTGGGTGAGTCCACCATAGACAGCACAGGAATCATCTGATAAAATGAGGAGAGTCTGGAATGCATCCCCTCTGGGGCATCCTCTTGCTTCTCCAGAGGCAAAGGACAGATGCAGACCCCACTTTTGGTTAGATGCAGCCACAGTGTGGAGTGAATATGGTGAGAACAGTTAACCAGTGGTGACGGAGGGCTGTAGGTATTTATGTAGACGAGTCTATGGTAGCACAAAGCAGAGTAATGCCAAAAAGAAAACTGCCCTGGGAGCAATGGTAAATGTGAGAAGTGTATCTGTCAGGAGGGACCCCTTGTGAGTCTCGAGCTAGAGCAGGAGGGGATGCTTTTCTCAGTTCAGACTGACCATTGCTTACCTCTTGAACCACAGAATTCTCTGACAGTTCCACAATGCACAGGTACTTAAATGTAAAACATGCTGAACATCACTTCTGGCTATTGGAAGAGAGAATAGACTAGAGATGGGGAAGAGACAAGCCTTCACAGAATAACTTGGACACAGGTAATCAATCTATGGATCCCTTTCCATTGCAGATCTATCACAGGTAGAAGGGCTATCGTGCCAGCATGACTGGAGATGACAGGGACTGAAGGAAGGCTGGAGAGAAAAATTTCCCACTCTTCCAGTTTGTCACTGTGTGGGACAGGCCCCTAAAGACTATGATTGTGGATTTGCCTATTTCTCTCTTTAATTTTGTCTGTTTTTGCTACATGCACTTTGAAACTCTCTTATTAGATGCATATAAATTTCTGATTGCTCCGCCTTCTTGGTCAAAATCCTTTTTCATTGTAAAATGTATCTTTAACCTTGAATTTTTTGCCTGATATCAATATAACCACTCCAGCTTTCTTATGCATACTGATTGCTTTAATTATCTTTTCCCAATCTTTTATTTCCATCTATCTGTGTCTTTCTTTTAAAGTGCATCTTCTGCAGAATCCACATAATGGGATTTTACTATTTTATCCCATCTAAAAATCTCCACCTTGATGCAATTATTGATATGATTATCTTGAAGTCTACCCTTTGCTATTTTTTTTCTGTCTCCTATCTTTATTTTTCCTCTTTTGCTTCTTTCCTACCTTAATTCTGGGTTAAATAAATAGACATTAGCATTTCACTTTATTTTTCTATCAGCTTTTATAGCTGTTATTCTTGGGTTATTTTTCTAGTGGTTGCTTTAGGGGGTGCATTTATGTGTCTTTAGTTTATTACTGCCTACTCAGGGTTAATTTTGTACTACTTCATATAAGAATCTTGCAAAAATATTTTTCATGTATGCAACCTATATTCTTTATGTTATTGTTGTCATATATTACATCTGTTTATATTTTGAAATCCACAATAGTTTATATATTTTTTGAGTGAGAGAAGAAAAAAATCTCTTCTATATTAACCCACATATTTATAATTTCTGAATTTCTCTTCAATCATTTCTGTCAGACTGGTTTTTCCATATGATGACAGATCTCTTCCACTTGGAGAACTGCGTTTTACTTAATTATAATGCGAGTGTTTTGGTGATGAATTCCCTCAGTTTTTGGCTCTCTGAAAACATCTTTTTCATTTCTATTTTAGATAAGGAGAACTCTGCTTACAGATTTCTTTTTCTTTTGACAATTTAAAGATGCGGTTATTTGTCTTCTGGAATACATTGTGTCTGATGAGAAGTTAGCTCTCTTTTGTACTGTTGTTTTCCAGTATATAATGTTCATTTTACTCTGACTGCTTTTAAGATTTTTATTAGGGGCACCTGATTGGCTTAGTCGGTTGAGCATCTGACTCTTGACTTCAGCTCATGTCACGATTTCACAGATTCATGAGATTGAGCCCCACACAGAGCCTGCTAGAGATTCTCTCCCTCTCGCTCTGCCACTCCCTTGCTCACGCTCAGTCTCTTTCTCTCTCTCTCTGAAAAAAAAAAAAAACTTTTCTCTTAATCTTTGATTTTCAGAAGTTTGACTAAAATGTGCTTCGCTGTAGTTTTCTTTGCAGTTATCTTTAAGATTTATGGAGACTTCTTGTTCTAATTTTTTAACCAAATTTGGCAAAATTTGGGCCGTTAGTTCTTCAAAAAAAATTTCTGTCTTCTTTTCTCTTTCCTCTCTTTCTGTGACTCCAATTACATACATGTTAGATTGGCTGATATGTTCCCAAAGGTCTCTGAGGCTAGGTTAATATTTAGCCTTTCTGGGGTGCCTGGGTGACTCAGTCAGTTAAGCGCCTGACTCTTGATATAGGCTCAGGTCATGATCACATGGTTCGTGAGTTTGAGCCCCACACTGGGGGGGCCTGCTTGGAGCTGTCCCCTCCCTCTCTCTCTGTCCCTTCCCTGGTTGCTGTCTCTCTCTCTCAAAATAAATAAACATTAAAAATTTTTTAGCCCTTTTTCTCTTTTTCAGATTATATAATTTCTGCTTATCTACTTTCAAGCTCACTGACCAAGTCTTCTGATATGTCCAATCTGTTGTTAAGTCTATCCAGTGAAATCTTCACTTCAGATGTTATACTTTTCAGTTCTAGAATTAGTTCTTTTTTATAGTTTGCATTTCTCCACTGGTATTATCCATCTGTGATAAGTTCGTTCAAGATGATCATATAACCATGGTCTGTTAATTCCAATATCTCAGGGTTTGTTTCTATCAATAGTCCATTTTTATATCCTTTTTTAATATCTTATATTTTTACTTATCTAAGAATTTTTTCAGGACTTTATCAAGGAGAAATTGACATGTAATAAACTGCAATCTTTATGCAATGTGTAAATCTTTATTTACACACACACACACACCTTTGAAACGATCACCACAGTCAAGAAATGAACAAATTCTCTATCCTCAAAAGTTTCCTTTCCTTGTGGCCTTTTGTCATCCATCCATCCATCCATCCATTCATCCATCCATCCACTATTTTTCTTTCCCAAGCTACTACTAATCTACTTTCTATCACTATAGATTAGTCTGTATTGTCTATAAATATATGCAGTATATGGAATATATGTATAAATATATGGAATATGTATAGATAGAATCATACAGTACATACACTTTTTGCCTGTCTTCTTTCACTCAGTATAATTATTTTGACATTGTTTAAATACAGCTGATTCCTTTTTGTTACATTGTATGAATATACCACAGTTTGTTTATCCATTCATCTACTGATAAACATTTGAGGCAATTCTAGCTTTTTTTCATTGCAAATAAAATTGCTATGGACAAGCATGTAAACATTTTGTATACACATACATATCTCTTTCTCTTGTGTGAATACATAGTGAAGGAGGGCCTGGATTATATCTACGTTAGGTGTATGTTTCACTTTTTAGGAAACTGAAAAACTGTTTCCCAAAGTGGCTGCTCCATTTTGCAACCCTGTTATCAGCTAATGAGAGTTCTAGTTGTGCCACATCCTCACCAACCTTTGGTATGGTCAGTCTTTTTTATGTTAGCCATATGCATGATGTGGTATAGAGACTCTAGTTTCTGTTATCTTCCTCTGAAGAGTGTTGCCTTTTATTCTTGCAGGCAGACATCTTGACTGATATTAGTGTTGGATTCTGTGTTCCCCTTAGGGGGCAGCAGTTGACATCTCCACTCTGTTCTTTTAGAATTCCAACCGATGTTTACAAGAGGGCTCAGTACAGTCTCCCCTGTGCATACATGGTTTAGGTGTTTGAGTTATACCTATATTTTTGTGTTTTCTCCTTTGTGGCTCCTTTACTTTGAGGTTTTTGCTCCCATTTTCCAGCTGTTATGGCTGCCACCGGCTGTATTATCTCACTCTCATAACATTTAATGGCTTCAGAGGAAGAATCAAAATTAGTTGTTTTTTTATATCTTATTGAGAGTTTATCACTGATACCTGCAGAATGGTTATGATGGTACAAGCTACTTCTCCTTTACCATAAACAGAATACTACATGACTTTTAAGATTGAGCAGCTCATGCTAAACTAGCTATCAAATGATGCAAGTTGACTTAGATTGATGCCTGTGAGTCTCTGAAACTGAATAAGGAAGAGTTACAGCCAATTTGATATTTGCTTCTTATAAATGAAACCCATCCTAATTATGGGTGGGTACTCACAGGACTGTAATTCACCTAGTCAACAATCTTCTTTCACATCTGAATTCCTCAGAATTGAGACACCCATTTTCCACAAGCAAAGAGCCAATGCAGTATCTCCAAGGAATGTATCATAAGAGGCAAGATAAACATTTTTAAATTATGTCACCTTTTTATAGGAAGTGGATGAAGACTTGAAGCCAGAACGGAAGGCCAAATGATATGGGGGAAAGGTGGAAACAATGAATAATATTACAAAGTGGAAACAGAGCAGTTTATATACATTTCTGAACTACTAATTTTGTTTTCATTTGCCTTTGAACTTGACTTGCATCTTCTTATGCTATTCCAGTGGTGAGTGATATAACTTGCAGAATATGTTAAAGGAAGAACAAAAGAATAAGCCAATTCAGCTGGTACAAAGTTATTTCCATCTAACAATTTCCCACTCTTGGTTATGGGGTGGAATACAAATGATTGAGTGACTCACTCTTGGATCAACAAACCTTATCTTTGATGTATAACCAGATTTATTTTTGTCCAAGGACAGATATTTATTAGTTACTTGCACTGATAATGGTTAGAACATATTAATATATCGTTATATTTGTATCTCTCTGTCCCACTTGTCAGTGGAAGAACAAGGAATAATGATGAATAATTTGAGAAATGCATACTTCAGACAATTAAATCTATGACCTTCTCAAAGTATTTCAGCCTACTTTTTTTCAATTTATATACTCCACATTATTTCATTTCCATTTGCAGATTGAGGAAAAGTAATTGAGCCACTGCATTTTCCCTTGTCAAATATATTTCATTTGACTTTAAGGAATTTTAATCATTATAATTCCTTATTTCTTGGAAACATGAGCCTGAGACCATAGTTTAGTTAAGATTCTCTTTCTTTATCCTGCTTTTCAGTTTGGAAAAGGAATTTTATTGACCTTTATTGGGAACACAGATGCTAAATTGCCAAATGTCCTAAATCTAGATAGATGTGGCTTAAATCATCTTTCCTGTTGGTTTGAACTTTTGAGTCTGTTTAGCTATTGATTTTTGTCAGCATGAATTTTAAACAGCACCAAATGCTGTTTTCTTAAACTTTCCACCAAGGAAGCACCCTTTTCCCCATTATTTTTTCTTCCCATGAACTTGTGTTTTAAGAAACATTTTTAATCCAAAGCTCACATTTGATGTACAGTACCTCATGTGGCCTTGTAATAGATAAATATATAATTTTTGTTGGGAATTTTAAATCATGGAAAAGAACCTGTAAGCACACACTTATTTTCGGGGGTAAGTCAAATAATGCAAGGGCTTCAGTAAGGATGAGTTAGAATACAAGAGTAAGAATACAAGAATATCAGGTTTCCTTGATAATATCTATCTTCTCAGAAACACTTTTAGAAGTTTAAGTAAAGATACATCACTAATAAGGTCACTAATTCCTGCCAATATCTAGAGAAGAGAATTGATGGCGTGACAGAGTTACAAATGATATCATATGGTGACATTTTACCAAATGTATTTAATTCGTAAGGCATTGAGGTAAAAGTAAATCACACAGAGTATTAATTATTTCAATGCATCTAAATATCCTCAGCATTGTTTTCCCAAATTTTTCCCTTCCTGTCATGTCAGCTGTTACAGCTTTCATGGATCTGCCTTGGTAGAAAATGATTCTCCCTATTTAGAGGTGATAGGATGTCACTCTCTAAATAGGTAATCCCCAAGTACTTTCATTTATGAAGCTTGTACTTATACTTCATTCCTGTCAAGTGAAATTATAAAGTTTATATCTTTACTCCTTCATGCAATTCCCAGAGTCCCTGTGGGTTTTCAGATACCACTTCCCCTGGCTTGGGGTTCCTTATCTGTAGAGAGCCCCAGGCTTGATTTCTTTCCTTATTCCTCTTCCAGCCTCCATCAAAACTTATCCTTTCCCTAATTAGCACCACATCATGCTCACTCCACAGTAGCACAAGGCTAACTCTTACGACAAATGCATTTATATTTTACATCCCTAAGGACAATGGGAGCTTTCTATTGGTGAAAGTTTTATCTTTATCTTCAGCTTTCCTCAAGAACAGGAAAAATAGTTGGTAATTTTACCCTCTTCACTCCTGAAACTGCTTTTGGTAAAGTGCCACTGATCTAATTGCCGTACATTTTTAAAGCTTTTATCTTATTTGCCATTTCCTCAGCATTGATAGACTGTCTACTTCTTTCTGAAATCTTCTCTTCCCTTGAATTTGGAAACACAGCTCTATCCAGGTTTCCTGCTATCTCTCTGACTTCATCTGCTTAGCTCTGTCCTCTTTCCTGAAATAGTGGTGTTTCCCAGCGTCCTATACTTACCACCATTTTCGTCTTAGTTTTTCCTTGCTCCTTGAATAAACCAATTTATTTCCATGACTGTGTATTTTTCATAATAATTCGTCTTGCTTTTTTGTGTGTCTAAACTCTTATAAGGCTTTCAAGACCCATTTGGGTCTCAGTGCCCCTTAATGGTGCTTCAAAGTCCAACTCAGGTATTGCTTCTTCCAGGAATTATTTGCTGGTTTTTCTATATAGAGCAAATCAACCTCTAACCTGTAAAATTGCTGATTTATATACATGCTTCCATTTTTGCTTTTGTTATACTATTAACGTATCACTTTTCTTCTGGGACTCTATGAGCTTCTGAAGGGCAAGGTTTGTGTCTTATTTATCTTTGTATCTCCAGTGCCTAATACAATATATGGTATATGGTTCATATTCAATAGGTGTATTGGGGCACCTGGGTGGCTCAGTTGCTTGAGCATCCTGCTCTTGATTTTGGCTCAGGTCATGATTTCACGGTGGTGAGATTGAGCCCCTTCTCAGGCTCTGTGCTGACAGTGTGGAACCTGCTTGTGATTCTCTCCCTGTCTCTGCCCTTCCCCTGCTCATGTGTGCACGTGCAATCTCTCTCTCTCTCTCTCTCTTTCTCAAAATAAATTAACATTAAAAAATAAGTGTATGCCAAATGAATGAGGGAGCTTATGGATAGATAAGTAAACAAAGTGAAGGATATTTAACTGTATTGATTCAGACTGTTTTAGTCACTGAAGCCAGTTTACACAGCTACAGTAGCAGTAAAGTATTGGAAAGGTCTAGTCCCAGATGCATGTAAGTAAATGGTATGTTTGACTTTAAAATCATGCCATCATATCTGCTTCCACAGTATATAAATCCATGTGAACTTAGAAAATAAAGTATTTCTTTTATTCCTCACATTTTCTAATAGCCTTTAAAAAGGTTCCACTGACAAACCATCGTGTCCATATCATATATACTATCTTTACTTATACTTTGCTTGTGTGATGTTCAAGCATTTTCAACTATTTGAATTCATTTGGCTGCAAATTTAATATGACTAGAAACTAAGAAAGAAATACCAAAGGAGAGACTATTTCTCAGAAATAAAATATGGTGTATATTTTTCACTTGTTAATACCATCCAGTTTTCAACATTCCAGGAAGAAAAAATGCATTTACAGCTAATGGTTAGGGACTTTATGATGAATAATTATTGCGTTTAATAATACATGTGAGATAATTTCTTAATGAGTCCATGAGAGTCTCTGGTGAAATTAAGAATTATTATAATAAGATTTAATAAAATTAACTGGTCTTTAATATTGTGCCAGTCATTTCTAACAAACAAATCTGATATCTTCATTTCTAAAAATAGCAAAACTGACAAAAATGATTAATCTTTGGAATACACCATCTTGTATATTCTTAGATCAACCATCACCACTTATTTAACTTTGGGGAAATAACTAATTTGAAGTAATGGAGTTTTCTCTCTTGACACCTTGGATTTGGAACATCTTTGGGAAAAAAAAAGAAATCGTATCCTCAGACTCCACGGTTACATAAAATCTTTTTGTTGATTATGTTCTCTTGGCTAAGCTAGAGAAAATAAAATGGTTTGCTTGTTATGTCATTATCTCCAGAGTAAATTATGTGGATGCCAATAAACTCTCTAAGTTTATTGAAAGCAAGAAGGATTAGATTGCAACATGCAAACAAAAACCTCGCCATGATTGCTGCTTATTTTCAAGCACATCCTTGCATATAATTGGCTCCTTTTCCTTAAAAGAGGCCCGGTTTTTGTTCATAACTTCATGTACAAGATGAAAATATAATTTCCTAGAGTTGATTTATACAGCATGTCAAAGAGAGAGTAGCAGCATTATTTATTTATTTTTGGATGAGAAGGACTTACTGGATAGGAGGAAATTTTTCCTGTATTTCCTTCCTTGATTCTGCTTTAAAACCAAGCTCATAAAGGCAAGAAATATAAGTCCAACTGCTTTTCTGGCAGTATTAGGAAAGCAAAGTATGGCAGTCACAGAAACGAAACAACAAAATTGTAATAACTATTATGGTTACCTTTTGGTAAAGTGCAAGAAAGTCTCCAGAACATCTCAAAGGAGTAAATAACTTTTCTTTGAATATATTCAGAGCACAGGGAACTCATCAGAGATCTAATGTTGAGATTTCTGTAATGGCCATAATGGCAAATCTGGTAAATTTACTCATGACCCTAAGATATACCCATAGAGTTATGCCTTTATATCATATCCCCCAAAGCCTCTGTGTTTAATCCAGTAACTATAATTGATTCTGGCCAATTAGTTCATTATAGATGATTATAGTGAGTCAATCCAGAGGTTAAAAAAATATCCGGAGATCTAAAAATCATCCTGTTAGGCACCCTTTTGGTACCAAAGTCCAGGTCAGTTGGAATTCTGTGAATCTGGATATAAGAAGTGGTTCATCATCCAGCCTTCATAGTCTTCCTAACCCAAAAATGCAAAATATTTTAAAGACCAAGTCAAATGTAAAATTTGGGATGAACTCAAGGCTAAGGATAATACAAAGAAATGGAGAAAACCTAAAAGCATTGTGTTCATTTATTCTCAAGGGCCACTGACTCCAAATAAAATAAGAATAATACAAAATGCATCAAGGAGGTCATTATGTCATCCTAAGGAATTTTGATAAGTATGAGTCAACTTAGATCAACATAATACAAATCCTACAAAAAAATTACCAGACACCCAAAACAAAACGTCAGTAAGAAAACCATACAACAACCTATTGTATACAAACCAAACAGTCCAACTAAATAACCTGTAAGGCATAATTACAGTGTAAATGACATGGCATACCAAGAAAAGAGGCACAAATTGTTACATAATATCAGAAGGGAGTCCATTATAAATATCTCCAGAGATCATTATCCTCTGTCGGAAGCCAGCACAGCTGCTTCTCACCTAACTTCCTACAAAGCAACATAATGATCTTTTGTATTTTTTGATGAAGCAATAAGTCACAAGTGTACACACACACACACACACACACAACAGAGTTATATCCACATTAAGCCTCAGGAATGATTAAAACATTACTGAGTCCACCAAAACAGTCTAATATTTTTCACACAAAATCCTAGCTACCAAAGATTAGTTTGTTTAAAAGTTTCCTTGCTGCATGTAGAAGAATGGTAAATCTTCCCATATATTTACTCAGAGAAGGGAAATGAGGTAAATCTTGGGAACACGACCTTATGTTTCTGGTGGGATTTTTAATTTCAAACTAATTAACATGAAATTAAGTCATCTTTTTGGAAGTCCCAGAACACGTATTGTGAATGGGAATGCTTGAGATGTACATAATTGCTCATGTTAAGTAAATTACTTTGTGGGAGTATTAGGTCCCTTAATCAACAGACTGTGAGGAAATATGCAAATAAATTATTTTTCAGTCAGAGACTAGAGAAGAAATTATCTGAAGATGCACAGTTGAAGTAGTTAGGTATCAAGTTTTATTTATTCTCAATTTACCTTTGAAGTGATAATATATACAACACATTTAAGATCAATTAACTTGTAAATACTATAAATTAGTTTCCTAGCAAACATATCAAACTTATCCTTATATCAAAATTAATTTCTTAAAGGAGATTTGACTTCTAGCAATTTTTTAACTGTTTAATCACTTTGAACTACTTGGATGAAATTAACTAAATGAATGTGAGTAAATAAGAAGTAAGTTCTGACTTTGTTGCTATATATGTAAATCCCCGATGAAGTCACACTTACAGGATGGACTTTTTAATTTGGGTGATTTCTTATGCCAACAACTGTTACTAGTGAGTCTTTGATGAGAATTGAGGGTGACTAAGTAATGCAATAACCCCTCTTTCTAGAGTGGATTTGGGGAGATTAGGCCAAGCCCATCTGCCTGTGTATATACATAGGTAATATATCTTGCCCGTGGAAATCTGGAAATCTTTCACTTGGCTTAATACCTTTCCTTAATACCTTTCCTGATGCCATTCCTATGGTACCTTAGCAAATATATAGAAGCTTAAATTCCAGAAAAAATAAAACAAAAATACATCAACTAGATTTTTATACTAGTAAAGTAAATAAAACTCCTGCACTTTGAATGAAAAATTAAATTATGAGGACAACTAAATTGGCTAATTTTGGACAAGAGTGCATTTGGGGAAGGAAGTCACTCAAATTAAAATTTTATAGTCTCTATATAAGCTGAATATTTGCCAGATAATTCCTTTAGTTTGGTCAGAAACACTAAGTTATTAGAGATAACTTAGAACAAAGTTAATCCACCACAATGGATTCCTATCAGTAAAACTCAGGTATAATCTTAGTAAGATCCATCATAGCATTTGGTGAATACTTTGAGTGACTTTTTGAGAGTTGTATATTTTAAAGATATTTTCCTACCTGAATGCGCTATCATTCACATAATTAATGTCAATATTCTAGGACAGAAGGAGTTCACAATCTGGAAGGATGAAGACATTAATATTTTATAAAGAATTAACTACTATTAGAAGGATGCCACTTAGGATATCATAATCAGGGTTGTAAAAGAAAAGGGCAACAAAAGATGTTTGACCACAGAGATAGAAAGCACAGCAACTTTAAAATGCCTATGAGAAGGTGAATCAATAGAAAGACATAGGATCTTAGACATAGGATCCTAGAAAATCTAGAATCAGAATACCTCCCTCATAAAGGAACCTGAATACCTGTGGGGCAGGGATACAAGAGAGTAGAAAAAATAGATGATAAATTTTGAGTCTTCAAATTTGAGTTTAGAGGTATCTCTTAAGCAGTCATGAGGGGAATAAAAGGTTTGACAGGACAACAATGCCTGTTAGAATTTGTCTTTGATAAGCAAAGAATGAGTTTCTGCAGAAGATTCTATGTAAGCATAAAACCACAAGCCAAATTGGCAGACCCTATTTCCACATAAAGTCTGACAGGAAGAATTTCATGATGTATTAGTCCATGGATGACCAAATTTCCTCCTTTAAAAGACAGGAACCATGCCTGGGTGAAAAAAGGAAACGGAAGGTGTCCATTAAAATAGATAACACTGTTGTTGGGTTTTTCCCTTCAACTGACAACTATTAACTACTTGCTGCTTTATCTGGGTTAGAACATCAGAATGTCAGACTTCCCTTCAGTCTCCAAGAAAACCATCATAGTATTTTCTTGGTTAGTCTTTTCCTTTTTCTGTGGGGTTTAAAAAATTATGGTATTATTACTCTATTTGTTTCTCTAACTTCTCAACTTCCTGCAGATTTGTTGCTGAAACAATGTTCCTGAAAGATTTGCACAATGATACAGACTTGATTATATGAATAGGGGAGCAGCTAGTCTCAGAGGGTAGTTTCCCATTGGCCAACTGATGGGCCATAAACAAAGCCAGATACCCACCAGGCAGAGAAACTGAGGCTTGACAAGAGCTGTTGAAGAGGACATGTGTGTCTAACTTTTTGAAAAGCCTAGGAGATAAGTATTGATGTGTTCCCATTTTCCTGATATCTCTCTCTTTCTGTCTCTCTCTCTCTCCCATGAAGTTTTGCCCAGGGCACAACATTTTTCACTACAATGAATATTATTACAATAAACATTCTACTCTTACATATTTTATAATTGAAAGAGACCATGAATTCTGTCTAATCCAATGTTTTCTCAATCATAGTAGCTGATATTCCTTTTTCTCAAATGAAATCCTACATGGAACTCCTTTGTCATAATCCCATAGGTCTGTAGAGAAAGGAAGAGATTTCTTTTATGTTCCATCTTTCATTGCACTATCTTTCCATGATTTTCCTAAAGGTGTTCCTCTATTTTTCATTTTATCTGGGAGACCCCTTTCACATTTCCTCACACTAACCCTCTGTTTAAAATTCTAAGCACATGGGTGGAGATATTCTTCCAATAGACTTCTTTTGGCAACTTTCAAATTAGGAGAGTACTCTTGATGAGTAATACTCATTGGCAACTCCTAGGAGCCTCCTTCCCCACTCCCACATGCATTATTCCCCAGATCTCAGGGGTTTCTATTTTATTTAATGGAATACTTCAAAAAAAAAGGCTCCAAACTTGATATATAGATTTTTAAAAATCCTAACACAAACTATTTTTCTTCCTATCAAATAGTGTAGAATGATGTAGACACAAAACTGTACTCTTCTTGAAATAATACAGTTTAGAAAAATATTAATTTTCTATACCAGATGATAATAACATCATATACTTAGAGCCTCAGAATATTTATCTAACAATTTTGAGAATTGCGTATATGAGAAACTGTTTTTTTTTAAGGTTTACTTATTTATTTTTGAGAGAGAAAGCATAAGCAGGAGAGGAGCAGGGAGAGAGGGAGACACAGAATCTGAAGCAGACTCCAAGCTCTGAGGTGTCAGCACAGAGCCCGATGCAGGGCTTGAACCCACGAACTGTGAGATCATGTCCTGAGCTGAAATCAGATGCTTAACTGACTGAGCCACTCAGGCTCAAAGAAGAGACTGTTTCTTTGTTGTTGCTGTTGTGTGTGTATATGTTTTACTAACACATGGTTATATTTTCTACTGTCTCAATCCAAAGTAGGAATCTATTACAGATAGGCACAATATATGTTAACCATACTGGAATTAAATAAAATTTTTAAAATTAAAAAAAAAAAATAAGAGCACAATGAGAAAAAAAACATTTTCTTGCAAAGGTGACTACTTAATAAGATTTTAAATTTTTGAATATTTGTTTCTATGTACTTTTTAATCTCTTCTTTTATTTCTTGGTTGACCCATTCATTGTTTAGTAGCATGTTATTTAACCTCCATGTAGTCTTGGAGACCATGGGGTCTTTGCAGATTTTTTCTTGTGGTTAACATCTAGTTTCATTGCATTGTCGTCAGAAAAATGCATGGTATCACTTTGATCTTCTTATGTTGAGACTTGTTTTGTGGCCTAATATGTGATCTATTCTGGAGGATGTTCTGTGTGCACTTGAAAAAGAATGTGTATTCTTCTGTTTTAGGATGGAATATTGTGAATATATCTGTTAGATCCATCTGATCCAGTCTGATCAGTTTCCTTCACACTGTTTCCTTGTTGATTTTCTGTTTGGATGATCTGTCCACTGATGTAAGTGGGGTGTTAAAGGCCCCTATTATTGTATTATTATAAATTACTTCTTTTATGTTTGTTTTACCTCTTTGTGTATTTTAGTCCTTCCATGTTAGGCGTACAAGTATTTACAATTGTATCTTCTTGTTGGCTTGTGCCCTTTATTATTACACAGCACCCCTCTGTCTTCTGTTGTAGTTTTTGTAGTAAATCTATTTTGTCTGATATAAGTATTGTTACTCCAGCTTTCTTTTGATATCCATTTGCATGATATTTTTCCATGCCCTCACTTGCAATCTACAGGTGTCTTTGGGTTTAAAATGAGTCTCTTGTAGGCAGCCTATAGATGGGTCTTGTTTTTTTTTTTTTTTTTAATTTTTTTTTTTTCAACGTTTTTTAATTTATTTTTGGGACAGAGAGAGACAGAGCATGAATGGGGGAGGGGCAGAGAGAGAGGGAGACACAGAATCGGAAACAGGCTCCAGGCTCCGAGCCATCAGCCCAGAGCCTGACGCGGGGCTCGAACTCACGGACCGCGAGATCGTGACCTGGCTGAAGTCGGACGCTTAACCGACTGCGCCACCCAGGCGCCCCAGGGTCTTGTTTTTTTTTAATCCATTCTGACACCCTATATCTTTTGATTAAAATGTTTAGTCCATTTACATTCAAAGGAATCATTGATAGATATGTATTTATTGTCATTTTGTTATTTGTTTGTGGTTGTTTCTAAAGATTTTCTCTGATCCTTTTTTGTCCTTCTTGCTTTTATGGTTTGCTGATTTCCTTTAGTGATACGTTTATATTTCTTTCTTTCGGGAAAACTGTACAGCAACATACAAAGAAAATGACACTGGACCACTTTCTTAACCATACACTAAAGTAAATTCAAAAGGGATTAAAAACCTAAATGTGAAATCCTAAACCATAAAAATTCCAGAAGAGAACACAGGCAGTAACTTCTTTGACATTGGCTGTAGCAACTTTTTTCTAGATATGTCTCCTGGGGCAAGGGAAACAAAAGCAAAAATAAACTATTGGGACTACAACAAATAAAAATACAACAGAAAAGAAAACAATCAACAAAACTAAAGGGCAACCTACGAATGGGAGAAGATATTTGCAAATGACATATCTGACAGAGGGTTAGTAGCCAAAATATATGAGGAACTTGTAAAACTCAACACCCAAAACCCAAATAATCCAATTTAAAACTGAGAAGCAGACATGAACAGACATTTTTCCAAAGAAGACCTACAGTTGGTCAACAGATACATGAAGAGATGTTCATCATCACTTATGATCAGGGAAACGCAAATCAAAACTACAGTAAGATATCCCTTCACACCTGTCAGAATGGCTAAAATCAAAAACACAAGAAACAACAGGTTGTTGGTAAGGATGTGCACTATTGCACTATTGGTAGGAATGCAAACAGGCGCAACCACTCTGGAAAACAGCATGGAGGTTCCTCAAAAAGTTAACAATAGATCTACCCTATGATGAAGCAATTGCATCACTGGGTATTTACCCAAAGAATACAAAACATACACCTCTATGTTTATAGCAGCATTATTTACAATACCCAAATTATGGAAGCAGTCCAAGTGTCCATTAATTGATGAATGGATAAAGAAGATGTGCTATATGTATATTCACATATATATATGAATAGTATTAATAGTATTCAGCCAAAAAAAAAAAAAGAGAAAAGAATGAAATCTTGTCTTTTATAAAGACAAATACCAGGTAATTTCACTCATATGGAGAATTTAAGAAAGAAACCATATGGATACATAGGGAAAAAAAGATCTGAAAACCGTAAAACAGACTTTTAACTATAGAGAACAAACTGGGGGTTGCTGGAGGGGAGGTAGACAGGGGTGGGTGTTAAATGGGTGATGGGTATTAAGGAGGGCATTTGTTGTGATAAGTACTGGGTGATGTATGGAATTTTGAGTCACTGTATTGTACACCTGAAACTAATATACCACTGTATGTTAATTGACTGGAATTTAATAAAAACTTGAAAAAGAATAACTAACTAGATAAATTTTTTTGAATATGTGACTGTCCTCAAGTTACACAATGATGAACTACCTGAAACAAAGATTTATTTATTTTCATTTTTTTCTTTCTCACTTTCTTTCTCTCCTTCTCCCTTTCCTTTATCTCATAAACTAATTATGCTTTCTGCTTTTGTTTTTTCATATAGTTCAGTGTTGCCATTTAGCCATCTATAATGGCTCCTGTGGAGCAAACAAATAAAATGTTTTCTCGGCTTTTGTGTCTGGCAGAGCCAGAACAAGAAAAAATTCCAGCACAAATATTTGAATGTCTAGGAGATTTTTCCACAAAACAAAAATAGGAAACAGTAAAATAAAAACTTAGCTTTCAGGAACAGCTGTCTGGCAAACTCTCTTGCATTTGCAAAGTGGTCCCTGAGATGACAATCCTGGAAGGAGCCATTTTCCTGGTTTGCATGGCTTACCAGGTCAAAATGGAGTTTCCCTGCATACTTCCTTGGACCTCTCCAAATATCTAGTAGTCACCCCTCAATCAACCTTCATTCTAATTGGCAGAGGCTTTATTTAATATCCAAGCAATAAAGATAACCATATATTTTAGTTCTTAGGTATTTTCATGTTTGATAAACTGGGCTGTATGATATTCAGAGAAAAATTCCTAGTGTTGAAATTGTTATTAGAACTTTATAGACTTATACTATTATTTTCCTCAAGAAAAGCTAATTAATTGGATGGTTGAATCAATACCATGCCTATATATAAAAAATAAAAACTCAATAAAAATATAAAATAAAAACATATATAAAAATATAAAATAAAAATAAACATATATAAAAATATAAGATATAAATATAAAATAAAAAATAAAAACATACATAAAAATAAAAACTCAATTCTCAAAATCAGCATTTCTAAAACTTATCTGAAAATTATAAAGAACTGATTGAACTTCAACAGGTTAACAGGAACTATAATTCAACTTTGAATTTAGGTAAATACAGAAGGCACTGAAAATACATTTGTTATCGTGTGATGCAGAAGAGATAGGTTTTTCTCCTTTGTGGGTACATCCCTTTATCTAAGTGGATGAACAGCAATCTGCCTGCATGAGGTATGGTGCAGTTGGAATCTCAGAATGACCTGGGTGGGTGCTGAAGCCAAAATAAATTTTTTCTGTGATTCAACATCTTGGTTTTTTGGGTTTATTAACTCAGTAGGAATTAATGAAAAACTGCAAATGTCTATCTGAATAGTAAGTAACCCTTTTGTTTTGAAAACAAATGTTATTTCTTCCTCAATCTCTTCTTCCCACTAACTATAGTATTTTCTGGAGGTTTATTTCTTACATTTGCCTTTGAGATATTTGCCATCCTTTTAAAAGTTGGAGTTTTGATGGTTAGTATAGTATTGCATAAGTTATGTATCGTCTGAAAATGTTCCCAATGAAAGAGCATTAGAACTAGGAATTTTAGTTCTGATAAGAAAGTATTTCCACTAGGTTGAAGTACTAACATGTAAGAAGTCAAAATTGTCTGGAGTGAACAGGTACAGAGTTTGAAGAAATGAAAAATTAATCTCACTGAATGCTTTTTAGTTGATTTAAAATAACTTACTTACTTATCACTGAGCCTCAATTGAGCCTGGAGTATGACCAAAGATAAAGGACTCGAATTCTTTCACATGTGGTCAATTTAATCCCGAGGCTACCTAGTGCATCAAATGAGCTCTTAGAGTGATCTACAGACAGAATTTTTAATATTAGCTCTTGGTCAATTTCCCAGTGATGTACTTCATATTTGCTTATAGGGATTTTCCTGTCATGTTGCATCTTCCAGAGCTAACTTGCTGCACACATTAACAGCACTCTAGTGGTTTATCTTCTATTAACAGATTGAACAAGACTTCTGTCTCCTTCAGGCAAGCATTCTCCTCACTAGAGTCATTTGTCTCTAGTCACAGAGGAAATACATCTCTGCCTGGTCTCTCCCACTCTCTGTTTCTCTTTCTCTGTTCTCTTACTAAATAAAATGTAAACGTTGAGGAACTTTCTGTGATATCATCATGGTAGCAGTGGTTTAAAAAGTCTCCCTGAAACTCACCTTAAAACCAAACTGATTAATTATAAAAGAAAAAAGAACCCAGATGACATTTTTTTATTGATTTGTTTTAACTATCAGATGATACTTAATACCACCAGAAGTGGTTTTTTTTTAATATGAAATTTATTGTCAAATTGGTTTCCATATAACACCCAGTGCTCATCCCAACAGGTGCTCTCCTCAGTACCCATCACCCACCCTTCCCCTCCTTCCCACACCCCAACAACCCTCAGTTTGTTCTCAGTTTTTAAGAGTCTCTTATGTTTTGGCTCCCTCCCTCTCTAACCTCTTTTTTTTTTTCTTCCCCTCCCCCACGGACTTCTGTTAAGTGTCTCAGGATCCACATAAGAGTAAACACATATGATATCTGTCTTTCTCTGTATGACTTATTTCACTTAGCATAACACTCTCCAGTTCCATCCACGTTGCTACAAAAGGCCATATTTCATTCTTTCTCATTGCCAAGTAGTATTCCATTGTGTATATAAACCACAATTATCCATTCATCAGTTGATGGACATTTAGGCTCTTTCCATAATTTGGCTATTGTTGAGAGTGCTGCTATAAACATTGGGGTACAAGTGCCCCTATGCATCAGCACTCCTGTATCCCTTGGGTAAATTCCTAGCAGTGCTATTGCTGGGTCATAGGGTAGATCTAGTTTTAATTTTTTGAGGAACCTCCACACTGTTTTCGAGAGCAGCTGCATCAGATGACATTTTCAACAAATTTTATATCACAATCCAAAATCCAGCATTTTACTTTATGGGGAGACACTAGAGACCTCCCAACAAAATTAAAGAATAATACAAGGACATCTACTATCAGCACCACTAGTAGACACCATATTGAAAATATTAGCTAATGCAGTTAGGGGAAAAAAAAAGAAAAGAAAAAAACAATTACAGGGCAAAAAGCAGAAAGCAAAAGGTAAAACTAGTATTATTAGTAGGTAATAAGATAGGATTGGATTTTTGGAAAATCCAGAAGAGTCTATGAGAAAAAAAGTGTTAAAATGTACAAGAATTTAGCAAAGTAGAAGAGTTTAAAATTAATAGGAAATTAATAGGGTCTCCATGTATATAAACAATAATCTGTTAGAAATATAAGAAAGGCCCCATTCAGAATAGGAAGAAAAATAGTTAAAATATCTAGGCAAAGCCATAATATAAAAATACCTTAACAGAACTTTTAAAACATTACTAAAATTACAAACTTTACTTGAATAAAGACTGAATCATTAAGTTTTTGAACAGAAAGACTTAACATCATAAAAGTATCAGTTCTCAGTTAATTTATAAAGTAACACAATTATAATAAAATTCAAAAAATGTTTTGAACTAGATTATTTAATTGATATGGAAAAAAAACCCAGCAAGAATAGTCAAGAAAATAGAAATTCATAATACAAATTCTCAGCAACCTCAGTAAAGATGGAAACTTCCTTAATCTGATAAAGAGCATGTATGAAGGGTGGAGGGGATCCCTACAGCTAACATCATACTTAACATTCAAATACTGAATTTCTTCTCTCTAATATTGAACAAGGCAATAATGCTTACTCTCATCAATTTGATGATGAAAAATTGTACTGAAAGTCCTAGCCATTATAATAAGGCAAGGAGAGGAATTAAAAGACATGTGGACTGAAAGGAAGAAGTAAAAATGTTTCTGTATTCTGAAGCAGGATTGCTTATAAAAGCCAGAAAACCTTGGGAAAGAAATTAACAACACCAATGAGCTTGCCTCTATAATTTAAAATGTGTGTTGATGCATGAAGGGACAGATCAAATGGAATAGAATAGGAATTCCAATAATAGACCCAAGTACATGCAGAAATGTAGCGTATGATATAAGGGGGCTTCTCAAATCCCTGGGGAAAATACAGGGAAATTACAGGTGGATCTAACACTGCATGATGGTATAAGAACATAGAAAATGACTATGCAAGCTGACATCATGTAAAACAATCTTAATAGTTAATGAGAAAATTATAATTGTTCTATGGTCTTTCAACATTCTTGTTAAAGCACCATAACTTCCTTCCATGTAGATCATAAATGTATAGGAAAATTTAGAAATGGTAAGACTAATGTTTATTACACTCTAATTTAGTGTACACTCTAATTAGTACACTCTAATTTAAAACATTAGAGGGGTGTTTGGGTGGCTCAGTCCATAAAGCATCCAACTTCGGCTCTGGTCATGATCTCGCAGTTTGTGATTTCAAGCTCCGCGTCAAGCTCTGTGCTGACAGCTCGGAGCCTGGAACCTGCTTCAGATTCTGTATCTCCCCCTCTCTCTGCCCCTCCCATGCTCATGCTCTGTCTGTCTCTCTCTCAATAATAAATAAACATTTAAAAAAACATTAGAGACATTTAGGGGCGCGTCTGGGTAGCTCGGTCAGTTAAGCGACCTACTTCTGCTCATGTCATGATTTCACAGTTCCTGAGTTTGAGGCCCAGATCAGGCTTTCTGCTGACTGCACACAGCCCACTTCAGATCCTCTGTCCCCCTATCTCTCTGCCCCTCCCCTTCTCTCTCTCTCTCTCTCTCTCAAAATAAATAAATAAAATTAAAAATACATTAGAGACATTGAGAATGAAAGTATTCTAGGGCACCTGGGTGGCTCAGTCAGTTAAGTGCCTGACTCCTGATTTCAGCTCAGGTTATGACCTCAGTGTCATGAGACTGAGCCCCCACTGGGCTCCACACTGACAGCCCGAAGCTCATTTGGGATTCTCTCTCTCCCTTTCTCTGCCCTCTCCCTCTCACCCCAAATAAATAAATATTTCTTTAAAAAAGAATGAAAATTTTTTATTTCTTTATAAAAATTTATCAAGAACTTTTTAAAAAATGTTTATTTGTTTATTTTTGAGAGACAGCACAAGCAGGAGAATGGTAGAGGGGGGTTGGGGGAGACACAGAATCTGAAACAGGCTCCAGGCTCTGAGCTGTCAGAACAGACCCCGACGTGGGGCTTGAACCCACAAACTGTGACCTGAGTCAAAGCCGGACACTTAACCAACTGAGCCACCCAGGCTCCCCAAGAGTAGTTTTAACAGTGTTTGTCTTCTTCTTGTTGTCATATGATTTATGAAACAGAGATTGTGCCTTTTTTAGGTCTTGGAAACTTGAGCTACTCCTTTCTAAGCTTGGATCAGCTTCCACAATTTTATCCTTTGCACTTTCTATGTTATGAGAAATCCTTGAGAGTTCTAGTATGATTTTTTGTCTTCTTTTGCTAGCATGACTTCCTCAGAGACATCTTCATGTTTTCATCAGAACTCCGTTCCTCATGTCCATCACCAGGAACATGTGGCTGCATATACAGTCTCTCAGAGAGCAGAAGTGTTACCATTCCCAGTCAACTGTTTCTTCTATAAATGCATTTATGTTTGATTCAAATTTACTTGTAGTGTTATCATTTTTATTTCTTTAGCATACTTTTATCCTTGTTGAGCAACTCTCTCTTGATTGTCTATTTTTGTAAAGTGCCACATGAATTTATCACTGGGAGATAAGAAGGCAACACAACTACATGCTTTACTGTCTGTCCATAAGCAGAATAATAGATACACAGTGACCTTATTACCAATAGCCTCTGAAAGAAGGAGCGTGATTTGTCACTAATCACGATGTGCATCTGTTATTTACATAGTCATTTGCAAAATGAAGAGTTTGCAGCAAAGTTTGTACTGTATATAATCATCCACCGCTAATATAATGTGATAAATGAAATTTGAACTATGTTATTGAGGAAAAGTGTTATTTAACTGAACTGTGGTGAAATCCATACATATTTGAACCATGAATAATGAGACTGCCTGCAATTGTTGTTGGTATAACTGGTTGGCCATTTAAGAAAAGATAAAATCATATTGGTACCTCACTTTCACACTACAATAAATTCCACAATAGATCAGTTCTAACTATAATAAAATGAAGACCACACATAAACTAGAAGAAAGCGTAGATTAATTCTTTTGTAACGAGTATAGAAGATATTTTCTAATAATTACTCAATATATAGAACAAGAAATGATTAATAAATTTGACTACACTCAAAAATTTTCTCATTGTAAACAACAAAAAAAGAAAGAAAAATCGAAGGACACATAAAAATTTTTTTAAAAGATGTTTCCATTTATATCATATACCATGAAATCCACAAATCAAAGGGGAAAAAGACCAGAACCTGTCTAAGAAAATGCGCAAGGAATATGAGTAGAGCATACAAGAAAAAAATATTTTTTAATTCTCAGGCATATGATAAACTTGCCAGCTCTATATATAATAAAAGAAATAAGAATTTAAATTGTTCTGAGATACCCACTTCTCATCTATCAGATTTGAAAAATCCAAAAGTGGTAATATTTTGTAAAACTATAGTACTATATTACAACCAGGGTACCACTTACATGTTGTCTTGTTAAAGCTCCACCCCTACTCCTTCAACCATTGGCAACCGCTAATATTCTCTATCTTCCTCATTTTAAGAATGCTATACATATATGAAATCATGTCGTATGTACCTTTTGGAACTGGATTTTTTAATCTCAGCATATTTTTTCTGAGGATTCATTCAGGGTTTTGAATGTATCAACAGCTTTCTCCCTTTTTTATTGCCCTGTCATATTCCATGTTATTGATGTACCACTGTTTAACCATTCACCCGTTCAAGGACATCTTGATGGTTTCTAGAAAGTCACCAATTTGGGGCTGTTCTAAATAAAACTACTACAAGCATTCATAGCCCAGGAGTGAATATTCTTGGTCTTTTGAAAACTACATACTTAGTTTGTAAAGGAATTCTCAAACTATTTTGGCGGAGTGACCATTTTACATTCCAACTAGCAATGTGTATAATCCACTCTGACAATCTGTCTTTTAACTGGTGTATTTCAACTTTTAAAATGTCATGTATTTATATATTAGGGCTTCAGTCTGCCATTTAAATTTTTGTTTTGTTTGTTCTATTTTTTGTTTTTTTAATGCTTCTTTAAGAGTTACTTTAACATTTTTTAGAATCTCCTTTGAAGAGAGTATTTTTGAAATTCTCTCTTTGTATGGTGTTGAGTGGTTGCTCTGGATATTACATTATGTATATATCATTTATCCCAGTATAATGGTGTCATCATTTTACCAGTTTGATTGAAGTACAAAAAACCTTTTTATACCTTGACCTTCACTCATTTATAATATAACGATCTTAAAAATTCAGGGGCGCCTGGGTGGCTCAGTCAGTTAAGCGTCCGACTTCGGTTCAGGTCACGATCTCGCGGTCCGTGAGTTTGAGCCCCGCGTCGGGCTCTGTGCTGACTCCTCAGAGCCTGGAGCCTGCTTCGGATTCTGTGTCTCCCTCTCTCTCTGACCCTCCCCCGTTCATGCTCTCTCTCTGTCTCAAAAATAAATAAACGTTAAAAAAATTTATTTTACATACATTTAGAACCACATCATGCAGTGTTATAACTTTGGTTCATATCAAACATACTTTAAGAAATTCAAGAGGAGAGGAAAAGCCTATTGCATTTATTCATATTGCTTATCATTTGTTTCTTCCTTTCTGATTTTATAAGGTTCCCTCATTTATTATTCTATTTCTGTATAGATCACTTCCTTTAGCCATTAATTTAGGGTAGATTTACTTGTAACAAATTTTTGTACTTTAACCTCATCTAAAGATGTACTGGGGGTGCCAGGGTGGCTCAGTCAATAAAGCGCCCTTCTTCAGCTCAGGTCATGATCTCATGGTCAGTGAATTTGAGCCCTGTATCAGGCTCTATGCTGACAGCTCAGAGCCTGGAGCTGCTTCGGATTCTGTGTCTCCCCCTCTCTGTGTTCCTCCCCTGCTTGCGCTCTCTCTCTCTCTCTCTCTCTCTCTCTCAAAAATAAATAAACATTAAAAAAAAATTAGGGGCACTTGGGTGGCTCAGTTGGTTAAGCATCCAACTTTGGCACAGGTCATGATCTCAGGGTTGGTGAATTCGAGCCCCGAGTAGGGCTTTGTGCTGGCAGCTCAGAGCCTGGAGCCTGCTTCACATTCTGTGTCTCCCTCTCTCTCTGTCCCTCCCCTGCACACCCTCTGTCTCTCAAAAATGAACAAACGTTAAACAATTAAAAAAAAAATTAAACATGTCCTGATTTCCCCTCCACTATTGAAGGATATTTTCACTAGGTATAGGATTATAAATTTATTGTCTTTTCCTTTTAGCACTTGAAAAATACTGTGCCACTTTTTTCTGGCTTCCATTTGCTGGTGAGAAATTTGCTGCTATTCCAATTGTCTTTCCCCTGTGGGAAATGTTCTTCTTGCTGCTTTCAACATTTTTTCTTTGTCTTTAGTTTTCAGATGTATAATTGTAATGTATCTTGGCATGGAATTCCTTGAATTTATCCTGTTGGTAATATTCTCAGATTCTTAATTCTGTAGAGTTATTTCTCTTGCTGAATTTGGGAAGTTTTCAGCCATTATCTCTCCTGTACTTTTTAAATCTTGACCTCTCTCTTCTCTCCTTCCTACACTCTGAGGACATGTTACAGTTTTTCTTATAATCCCACAGGCCTGAGGCTCTGTTCACTTTTATTTTTCAATTTATTGTCTCTCTGTTATTAACATTGATTGATTTGTATTCTTTCGTCTTCCAGTTAACTGATTCTTTCCTTTTTTTCTACCAATTCTGCTGTTAAATACATCCATTAAATTTTTTACTTCAGCTTTTGTATTTTTATTTTAGTTCTAAAATATTTATTTGGGTCTTTTTTATATCTTAGGCTTTTTTGCTGAAAGTTTCTAATTCTTTCATTTGTTTCAAGTGTGTTTGTAATTGCTTGTTGAAGCATCTTTGTCAAGGCTACTTGAAAATCTTTGTTAGGTAAGTCAGACAAGCCTAACATTTCTGCCATGTTTGTGGATGAATAATCATGTTTAAAAAGATATTGGTAGCTGGGGCACCTGGGTGGCTCAGTCGGTTGAGCTTCTGACTTCGGCTCAGGTCATGATCTTGCAGTTCGTGAGTACAAGTCCCGCATCGCGATCTGTGCTGACAGCTCAGAGCCTGGAGCCTGCTTTGGATTCTGTGTCTCCCTCTCTCTCTTCCCCTAACCCACTTGCATTCTGTCTCTGTCTCTCTCAAAAATAAACATTAAAAAAATAAATAAATAAAAATAAAAAGATATTGGTGGCTATTTTTCAGTAGTTGTAATATACTAGAAACTAGTCTAACATTTTATATGTATTGGTTTATTCCTAGAGCAGATCTGTGAGGTAGGTATTATTACCATTATTATAGTCCAGGTGAGAAAACCCTCTTCCCTCTAACTCTCAGGCTTTGACTTGGTGTTCTGCCCTAGGTTGGAAAGAAAGAAGGTGACTACATAAATTTCCAGCAATGGAAAATAAGCACACCACCTGTATTAAAATCCTACATTTTCCAAAAAAAGTGTTTCACTGGAAGCAACCTAAAAATAAATAAATAATACATTAGTGAATATTGTGGCTCCTTTCCTACCCTTCCCTCACAACAACAAAGTATTTACTTAGTATTTATTGTGTATTTGGATTATAAAAACAGGAATGTGCTTTTGGTTAGGTTGACACCATTTTGAAAATCTATGGATGAGCACTGATTGCCTGAAGTTAATTAGTAGAATGTCATCTTTTTGCTACAGTGATTGGCTCAAGGAGGGATGTATGACTTATGTTACCCCACTCATCTTAAAGTCCAGGACTTGTGCCTACACGTTGAGCACAGCAAATTCTTTTGTCTTCTGGATGGTATTACCTGGAGCTGAATGAAGCCTGTTAGCTAATTTAAGGAATGGAGACTTGAGAATAAAGATAATAGAGAAGGTAATAGAAAACTAGAAGAGTCAAGAAAACAGCAGAGAAAGGAAACAGAATTCTGATCAAACTCAGGTGAATCTAGCAGTACCTCTAGAGTTTTTAGCAAATGAGCCTATAAATTACCTTTGTAGTTTAAAAAAATTGTTAAGTGATCCCAAATGATCCCAAGAATACAATCTTTTATCTTAGTGTTTTATTTAACAGACAATACTTCTACAAACTGTGTATCAGTACCAGGAGGCATAAGCAAAAGTAACTGTCAATCTCATAATATTTTGGCGTGGCTGACAGGAGTTCACTAAAAAAAACATATAATGAGAAATTTATAATGTGCTATAGCTTTCCTTTTTTGCACTAATTTTATGGGTACCTGTGTCTTATATTTTAAATTTTCTGTATTTTTGCACAGATAATAAATGCACATGGAAACAATTCAAATATCATATGATACAATTAATAAGTTCTGTCCCACCCCTTATATACAGGCCTATAGTTGCTTTACGTAGAGGCAATAACTATTATTAAAAAATGTTTTCTTCCTATACAATCATATATATATAATTATCTGTCCATTTTCTATGTGTGTGAATGATGACTAGCTACACATACCATTCTGCTTTCTTGCTTCTTTAATTTAACAATATATTTTCCAGGCATTCCATGTTAGGACTTACTACACTTCATTTTATGGATGTTAGGTTTATTTTCAGTATTTGATATTATAAATAGTACTTCAGTAAACAGCCTTGTACATACGTCTTTGCAAACACACTTATATGTACCCAGTAATAATTCCTAGAATTGATAACCATGGCATAAGTGCACTTTGAATTCTAATAGATATCACCAATTGCCCTCCAGAGATAGTTTTTTCCATAACCTCTCTTCAATTCAATTATGTTGATATTTTAAAATCTGAGAGGTAGAATGCTATATTTTTAATTTGCATTTATTTATTATGAGTGATCCTGAGTGCTGTTTTACATGTTTATAAAAGATCTCTATCTGTTTTCTTGGGAACTTTGTATTTATTTTCATCTTTTGTTTATTGACTCATAAGATCTCTTTACACACTGAAGGATGAGCCACTGGTTGTTATACATGTTTACAAGTGATAATGTGGACTGGTTTACTTACTTCTATTCCCCCTCTCTCTAGGATGCCTTCTTTTCTGCAACTATAAGAAAACTAATAGCTATGTTTCCAGAGCACCTTATAGCCGTGCTTCTATAGTAAATTGGTATTGCAGTTAGGGGTGTTTGATGAGATTTGGGGGAAACAGTTAACAGTGAATCTGTACTCAGTCTCCTGACATTTTGACTGGATTTTGCTTTTAAGTAAAATTATGGAAATGTGAGGTTTATACACAGTATTGGCTATTCCTTATCTTCTCAATGAAAAGGGGCTGTTTTGGTGGCAGACACAGTGGAATCCCGTATTTTCAGGCCTATTTGCCAATTTTGTGGGTGGTGAGAGGCACTTGTGCTAGGATTAACAGGTAAACTTCATGTTCCAGTGTCGGTGTGCCAGCTTTGTGTCTTTAAGAAATAGCTGTTGCAGCTTCCTGACCCTATCTCCCTGATCCCTGAGTTCCAGCTACATGGGTATGCTCTTGGTTGTTCACAGTGGTAGTTTTGGAGGTAAAACTATCTCTGGTGGGACAATGGAACAGTGTTCTTGGGATGACTGCTGATGATTCCAGCCTCCGGCTCATTCCTCCACCTTCTTTTTTTAAATTTTTATTTATTTATTTTTGAGTGAGAGTGAGAGTGAGAGAGAGTGATAGCACAGAAGGGACAGGGTGGGGGTGGAGACAGAGAATCCCAAGAAGGCTCCACGCTGTTAGTGTAGAGCCCAACATGGGGCTCTATTTCACTTTCACACTGAGAGATCATGACCTAGAGCCGAAATCAAGAGCCGAAAGCTTAACTGACTGAGCCACCCAGGCGCCCCGTCATTCCTTCACCTTCTAATGCCATTGTAAATACATACTTTACTTCACCAAGTTGCTTTCTTCTTAATATTCCTCAAACAGTTTCTGTTTCTTGCCCTGAATCCTGACTGGATTCTCTTTTCCAGTTTTTCATTTATCTTTTGACATTTTATAATTTTTGTCAAAGAAGAATTTTAGATTATTGTGTAGTTAAATTTGTAACTTTTAAAAATAACTTCTGGTGCTGTGTCATACTTAGGAAGGCATACTTCTTCAAGTTTTTTTTCTAATACTTTTAAAAAACTGCTTTATGGAAGTACATACCAAAAATCTATTTATTTTATGTGTATAATTCAATGACTTTTTAAAAATTTACAGAGTTGGACAACCATCCTTACAACCTAATTTTGGAACATTTGTATCACCCCAAAAAGAAACCTTATGCCTATTTGTAGACACTACTCCCTGTAGTTTTGTCAACCACTACTCACCTTTCTGTCTCCACAGATTTTCCTTGTCTGGATTTTTCATATAAATGGAATCCGGTAACATGTGGTATTTTGTGGTTGGTTTCTTTTGCTTAGTATACTGTTTTTGAGGTTCCTCCATGTTGTAACATGTATCCATTTTCTAGTATTTTGCTGTTTCATTTTTTAACATGTAAATCTTTGGGTATCTTAGAAATGTGTGTGTGTGTGTGTGTGTGTGTGTGTGTGTGTGTTTGGGGGGAGCAGGAGAGAAAGGGAGAGAGAGAGAACTAGCCAGATGTCTTTATACCATTTATTAAATAATCTATCTTTTAACCACTGATTTAAATTGCTGCCTTTGCTAACTGTAATAGGATGTTACATAAAATTCTACCCAGTCTCAGCTGAGAAGTTATATCTGCAAATGGTGCAGGGCACATATCTCCATATTCAAATAACGGCCACCCATGTTAAGCCACCTATGCAAGTCTTCGTAATAGTTGTTGTCAGACCAACTCTGCAATCCTTAGCTCATCATCATCCCAAGATCATAATAAGAGTAAGGTAATGAATGATCAGGGACTTGTTCAACAAGGGTTTCTTTGAACTGAACTGTCAAAATTGTTTGTGTTTCTAGTGTCCTCTTTGAGAAAGAGAGCCACTCATAAAGAGCAGAATGTCAGCCAGCAGGGGAAATGGAAATCTTATACCTGTTCGGCTACTTGCCAAGTTACAGAATTTCATGGACATTTGTGTTGTCAGGAGAGCAGAATAAAGTGTGGTGTGATGGCTCTTGGGAGATTTTGACCTAAGTCCATGGAGAGTGTGAGGAATGGTAAAGGTGCTGGACTCTTGACTTGAACACAGCACATAAGAAAAGCTGGCTGCAGCTGGTGGTGACAAGAGAGTAGGAGCAAAACTAGGTGACAAGACAGTAGGTGACAAGGGTAGGTGCAGTCTGTATTACCTGAGTTTGACAGGCGGAGGTCCTGAGTTTTCTCATGAACCAAGTGAATGCCATAGAAGGCAACTGGGCTAAAGCTCTTTTGAAAGACATCTATTTGTCGGGGCCAGGTGACCCCAAGAGAAAGCAGCTATGTGCTATATAAGGTAGGATATAGGAGATGAGGGGTGTTTGTGTGAGCTGGAGCCCTTATGCTTCAGTGGATTATTGTTGTTTCTCTGACCTCATCTCCTATCAATCCCTCTTCCCCCAGTTTGTTCTAGTTTCAAATGCCTCCGGCAAACATCCATCTCAGGCTCTGCACTTGCTGGTTGCTGTGCCTGGGAGAAGCTTCCCCAGATATCCACAGGGCTTATCTTTATACTTTCTTCAAGTGTCTGTTTAAATATCCTCTTTTAGACCACATATTTAAAACCTTTCTATTTTAGCTCTCCCTATCCTCTTCATTTCTTTTATCTTATTCCACTATACTTATCACGTTTAACCTTCTATAAACTTTCTTATTTGTTTTGTTTAGTGTCTGTGTCCCTAAAGTAGAATATAAATCTTAGGAATGGAGGTTATTTTGCCTGTTTTGTTCAGTGCTATCACCCAGAACTTAGGAATGTGTTTGGCTCATGGTGGAGCCACAGTATATATTTATAAAATACTGAATAAATGAATTCAGGAGTGGGAGAAAAATCTGATGGAATGAGTTAAAGACAGTAATAGGATAAAAATAAATTTCCCTCCTGCTTTCTCATTCTGATTTCAGCTTGCTCAGTAAACCAATGTAGAAACCAAAGTTCCATATGTTTTTGAGGCTTTTGAGGCTATTTGGACCCTAATATGTTCCATATAAACAATGGTACTGTTATAGTTCTATGATATCGTTTGAGAGCTAGTAGGTTAATTCTGTCTTATACTTTTTTTCTGATATTTTGGCCACATTTTAAATTTTAAAATAAATCTGAGAATCAAATTAACTTCTTGCCTACATGCCATGTTAGTATTTTCTATTGGTAGCCTCAAATGTTAATTTGGGCAAAATAACAAATTCATAATAGTGGATTTTATTATACAAAAGGATTATATTTTTTATGTCTCTCAGTAGCCATTTAAATCTTTCTTCATATATATTTTGTCCATTTTTGCTACAGCTTATTCTTACATATTTTGTATATGGAAACCTTTTTATTACATTATATTTACCTAATGATTGCTATTTAGACATAGATTGCTACTTAGACATGGATGTTTAACAGCTTTATTGAAATATAATTTACATGCCATAAAATTCACTCATTTAAGTACATAATTCAGTAGTTTTTAGTATATTTTCAAAATTGTGAAACCATCACCACACCCTAATTTTAGAACATTTTCATCACCCCAAAAAGAAATCCAACGCTCATTAACAGTCCCTCTCATACCCCTTCTATTCCTAATGTGTTGAGTGATTTTACCAAGAGATAGTTTTACTAAATGCTTTTTCTGCATATATTCAGATTATTGCCATGTGATTTCTGTCCTTTATTTTATTAATGTGGTGAATTGCATTAATTGATTTTCATATGTAAATCTCACCTGGACATGGTGTATAATTCTTTTTATGTGCTGTTGAATTTGTTGTTGATTTTTGCATCAAGATTCTTAAGAGACATTAGTTTAGAGTTTTTCTTTTCATACTGACTTTGTCTGGTTTTGGTATCAGAGTAATACTGGCCTCAAAGAAAGAGTTGGTAAGTTTTCCTTTCTCTTTCATTTTTTTTTGAATAATTATGAAAGAATGGTATTAAATTTTCTTTAACTGTTCAGTGGAATTCTCCAGTAAAGTCTTGTATATCCAGGCTTTTCTTTAAGTGAAGTTTTTAAATTACTAATTCAGTCACTTCACTTGTTACAGGTCTTTTCAGATACTCTATTTCTTCTCCAGTCAGTTTCCATACTTTCTCTCTCTTTTTTTAAGATTTTGTTTTTAGGTAATCTCTACAGCCAGTATGGGACTCGAACTTACAACCCTGAGATCAAGAGTCATATGCTCCATAGACTGAGCCAGCCAGGTGCTCCTCCATAGTTTGTCTTATTTGATTTTTCCATTTCACTTTTCTTTCTAGGAATCTCTAGAAATTTTTCTATTTCATTTGAGTTATATAATTTGTTAGCATACAAATTTGTTAGCTAGGGTTTTGTCAATTCTGTTGATCTTTTCAAAGAACTAACTTATGGTTTCATTGATTTTTCTCTATTGTTTTTGTATTTTTTATGTCATTCAATTCCACTCTGATTTTTATTATTTTCTTCCTTTTGTTTGCTTTGGATTCAGTTTGCTTTTTTTTCTTTTTTCCTTTAGTTTTTTGTTGTTGCTGTTAAATTTTTTTTTAATGTTTATTTTTGAGAGACAGTAGGAGTGAGGGAGGGCAGAGAGACAGAGAGGGAGACAGAGAATCTAAAGCAGGCTCCACACTGTCTGCACAAAGCCAGATGTGGGGCCCAAACACATGAACTGTGAGATCATGAGCTGAGCCAAAGTTGGACACTTAACTGATTGAGCCACCCAGGTGCCCCTTCTTTTAGTTTCTTGAAGTGTAAGTTAGATCACTAATTTAACAACTTTCTTATTTTTTAATATAGAAAATTTTTATACCTATATCACAGCTGTAAATTTCTCCTAAACATTGATGAGTAATAGCAGTCACAGAATATAAACTTCTTATTCTTGACTATAATGGGAATTATTTCACCATGAGTTTTAAAATCTGACTCAAGGTAACAGAGACATATAGACATAGGTCAAATAATATTGGTATTTTATATAATATCTCATTAAGGAAATGTCTGGATTGCATCAATTGTCTTTCATGATCTTAGAAGATAAATATGTATTTTCTTTTTTTTTTTTTTAACATTTATTTTATTTTTGAGACAGAGAGAGACAGAGCATGAATGGGGGAGGGTCAGAGAGAGGGAGACACAGAATCTGAAACAGGCTCCAGGCTCTGGGCTGTCAGCACAGAGCCCGACGCGGGGCTTGAAGTCACGGACTGCGAGATCATGACCTGAGCCGAAGTCGGCCGCTTAACCGACTGAGCCACCCAGGCGCCCCAATAAATAAATATGTATTTTCTACCTCACTATCATTTCATGTGCCTGAGCTGAGGCTACCAGCTGCTGAGATTCTGAAAAAGTAAGTATCTGGAATTTTCATTTTGGGAGTTTGCAAACCCAGGAAGGGGGATCAGATGGTGGCTAGCAAAAAGTAAAAGAGAAACCAAAACCAAACCAAATCAAACCAAAAAACAAAAACAAAAACAAAAAAACAAACCTAAATGTCCAAGTCAACTTAGATGTAGCCAATGCCAAAATACAAATTGAATTAGAATAATTTAAATCATATGATTTCTAAAAATTACCTGCAAGACTTATTATTTCTCCATTTGGGATTGGTTTTAAGATATGTAGGCATTATTTCAAGTATGAAATGAATTAGCACAATTTGTGATGGGTAAAAGTATACTGAAGTATTTATGAAGTATTGATAACAACAAAAAAAGATATAACTATTTTCTAGAGAAGAAATTTTACTCTTCAGACGTATGATAAAACACAGAAAAGAATTTGGTCCCTTCTTTACGAGCTGGAGTTGATTGGATGGATTGTGTGAACCTCAAAAAGTTTACATACAGTCATTTTGGCTTAATTTCTTCTTTTATTTTGGATAGAAGGAATCTGCTTTTGCCAATCAATTAACTGTAATGTGTCTGAACTTAAAGGAGAGCTACCTCCTATTGCTACTTCAGTGTCCTGCTGTGCTGTTACCCTTGTTTTCCAGCTATGTCAACAGCACAAACATTTGCCCTCAGACTGACATTCATATGGAAACATTAATTGCTCAATTGGTAGTGAAGATATTCTTGCTCTTCTTCTGCAAACCGTTGGATCACTCCCTAGCCTGCCATTTTACAGTTTGTGCAGAGGACTAAATCCTACTTTAGGCTCATTACTCTGCTGATACTTGGGTATTTGTATAAAACAGACCCCAATAGTAGCCATCTCAACCTACAGATAGTACTGAATGCATTTTAGTTAGTTAGCACTTGCAATTAATATAAAGCCTTCCCTTATAATTCAAGATTTGAGAATTCTGTTTACTGTTAAAATAATAACTATTATTTATTCTTGCTGGGCTAAGAGCATTTCTTTTCCTAGGTCATTTAATCCTGTGAGTTGTGGACCATTATTATCTACTTTTACAGATGAAATTCAGGCTTACAAAAGTGAATTCATTTTTCTAGAAATCTTACAGCTCTTACAAGACAAAGGTTATATTCAAAACCAGAGTTCCTGAGCCTGTTCTCTTAATTTCTAAATTCAGATTCTTCCTAACCACCCCTTCTATTGTTTCATTAGTTGTTGCATGCTATGGATTAGAGGTTTCTCTAGGAAGAGGGCAAAGGGGGAAGGGAGAGGAAATTCAAATGAATTCCTCTTCCAATCATAGGAAAGAAATAAGATTATAGTGACAAGCAGAATGTTCCATCTTCGATGTCTTGTATATTTTCAAATAAATAATTTTCACTTTTACAAACCAGCAAAATTGGATCAAAATGTCCATCCATCCTATCACTGTTGGGATGTAAAGAATTTCAGATTTGCAATTGTCCCTTATTTATATCAAAGTCATGGTGAGCGAGACTCAACTTCATCTGTTAACATCTTCACTGACAGGTAGTTAAAATAGGCAGCTGGGTGGCTCAGTGGGGTGTCTGGGTGGCTCAGTCAGTTAAATGTCCCACTTCGACTCAGGTCATAATCTCATGATTTGTGGTGTCGGCCTCTGTGTTGACAGCTGGGAGCCTGGAGCCTGCTTTATATTCTGTCTCCCTCTTTCTCTGCCCCTCCCCTGCTCATACTCTGTCTCTTTCTCTCAAAAATGAATAAACATTAAGAAATTTTAAAGCAAAATATTGGAGGAAAGACATGGGTACATGGTCATTCATCTCCCACCCTCTCCCATGCTGCACTATAATATGCTCATTTTCCTCATTCATCTCCCTTCACATCCTATACTCACCCGATTTTCTATTTCTTTGAAATCAGTGATAGGAACCCAACAGAAGAAAGATAATTTGTTTCATTCAACAAATATTTACTGAGCATCTATTATATTTTAAGCACTAAGGATAAAGTAGTAAAAAAAAAGACAGAAAGGTCTTTATTCTTATGGAATTTATATTCTAAAGACCATAAGGCAATCAAGTCTGAATCTTCTTCAGTGTATTTCTCTAGATTTTATTTGTGAAATTGAACTTTAAGAAAGGTATGACCAGGTTTTATCTCTTTGGTAATCAAATATTTCCAAGGGTTGAATTTATTACCATAAATTTCTGTGAGACAAGCTTGGCTTTCATGGTTTGGCTTAATAAATTACTCATAAATAATAAGAAAAAAACCTGATACAACAAATTATGAAATTAGCCAGAGTTCTCATTTAACATAACAACTGAATGTAGCAAAATTTAATAAAAGAGATCTTTGACTTTATAACTAGATGGTTCCTTATATTATGGGTAGTATTATCCTGTTTATAGAAAGATACTATAGCTTATGAGCATGATCTGTCACATAAGTTCATGGTGACATGACATTTTACCTGAGTAGGGATAGTACCTGCTCTCCTCTAAAATTAGATGGTTCTGATGAATCTCTAGTAAACTAAAATTATGATCCTAACTGATTCATAAATAGGGTGAAATATATGCACAAATACTTTGAGGCTTTTCAAGTATCATCCAAATGTTACTTATCATTATGAAAGACCTTGTCAAGGTCACACTAAGTGGGGAGCTAGAAGAAAAGTCAGGCTTCAGTTTTGTAGACTAGGGCTTTTTCTATGGCACAGCCCTTACTTATAAGTATATGAGACTGAAAGATGCAAGAGCCACAATTGATAAGCTTTCTTAGCTTGGTAACTTAATTTTAAAAATTGTTCATTTCCATTCCCTAAGAGTGACTCAATGTGCGAACACGTAGACCCACTTAAGATTTTAGAGTTAAAGAAAGTAACTAATGGCTTTTAAAATATGTCTGTCATGTGGGCCACACGTGAAATAGTTTGGGAAATGCCAAAAATACTACATTTTCCAATAATGAATCACTACCCATTCGTCTCTGTGCTAAAACTTGGCTTTTAAGGAAGAAATTTTTAAAACTCTAATTATAGCTTACAGAAGCAAAAAGGTCAAAAAAGTGATGTTTAGCAGCCTAATGGGATTTTTTTTATTGAACTGATACAGCATTATGAGGAGGTTGTTTTTCTTTTCATCAAAAGGCTACACACAAACCAATGCAACCAGCTCAAAATTGTGCATGTGTCATACCAACATGCTGCTCAAATCAACTGTCAAGCCCCTCAGCACCTAAGTTATACACAAAAGGCTAAAAGACAGGCTTCCTAGGTGAGTAAATATATGAGATGTTGGGAATGCATGAAAATCTATCTGAAACTGAGAAGTAAAATACTACAAACCATTTCCATTTCAATGAACCTACATTTAGTGATGCAAAATTGCTACTTGGTTGTAATGAATTTAAAAGCAGAACTGATTTCTTCATTTCATTCCTTGAATTAAGTCAACTCTGCAAAAATATTTCTTTAGTACGAGTCAGTAAAAGTCATGATTCCTTTTATGGAGTTTTTCTTTCACTTGCTATAACTTATTCTTTGACTCGTTGGATTTGTATATTACTTTTATGTAATAAACATGCTACAGCTTTGCCTCTATCCCTAAGCTAAGATGGAAAGTGATGACCACAGTTCTCTAGAAAGGATTCTTAAATATTGGTTCAACCCATGTGACAGCTATAGTTTATGCAAGTCATGATGTAGTATTAACAATTTTAAGTATCATTTTGGAGTCTAGAAGCCCTACTTGAAGGGATTTCTATTGTTTCTCCCATATTATTCTAAACTTTGAACATATTAGGATACCTTTTCTCATTTTCAAAAGTATCTTGTATTAGAACAAGAAGTATATCACCCACTGTGAAAAGCAACTACCAAATCTCAGTGGCTTGATAAAAATTTTTCTCAAGTTGCCATTGGCTACACGTTAGCTAGTACTCCTTCAAGAATGTCTCAGGAATCTATGCTCCTTCCATTGTATAACACTGCCATCTTAAAAACATGGCCTCCATGGTAACCACAGAAGGAAGAGTATGGAAAAGCACACAGAAGATTTTTAGGGCAGGCTTCAAAATCAATACAACAGCTCTACCCACAACTCATTACCCAGAATCCAGTTATGTTGCCATAATCTAACTTCAAGGGAGACTCAGAAATACAGCCTTCCCTCTGTGTTCAGGAAGAAGAAGGAGGAGAAGGAGAAGGAGAAGGAGAAGGAGAAGGAGAAGAAGATGATGATTCTGTCACAATCCCTAAACAAAATATGCAACTCCTAAACTTTTCAGATTGTCATCAGAACCCTTGAAACCTGGTCATTAGTGGTAGAAGGGGGAGATGCTGGGAATGGATAAATGTATCAGGCAGGACACATAAAGATGTTTGATAAATAACAGCAGCCAATCCCTTCCTGCCATAGTGTCTCTCATTTTTCCTTCTGTCATCCCCGCCAGCCATCCCTCCCCAAAAGTCTCCTTGGACTACTTTAGAACAATTTGATCTGGTTCGTAGAGAGCAAAGACTTTCTAAATTTTCTAAATATCTTGATTTCTATTTTGTGAAGAGACCAGACATGGAGGCAACAGGAGGGAAGAAACAAACTATGGCCAGAATTTAAACTGCTAATAGAAATAAATGTTTTTTTTAAAAAAATTTTTTTTGAGATACTAATGTACACAATTCTGAATCACTCTTATTTAGTTGCATATTGAAATAAACTTGCAAACTACTGTGTGGTCATATTGAGTCCTGCTAGGAATCTAGAGAGCTGATAAACTGATACCTCAAAGAAAGGAAAAATGAAAATTAAATTACAAGTAAAAATTAACAAATGAGGGCATTTCAAAAATAAATTTTCATCTTATCAGTTCCTCCAAAGACTCCAATGATGGGTATTGTTATGAATGGAAGAAGTGATTTTCTTTTCAAAGTTTTCCATTCAATGAGATGACAAAGGTATCTGAAATTACAGATCTGAGCTCACTGAGAATCAATGCTTTTCCTGCTGGCAACTTAGCAGCTTTTGTAATTGATGTGACAGTTTCATTTCCCCACCGCCACAGACAATCGGCATGTTACTCCATCTCTCAAGCAAATCTAACAACAATAAAAAAAGATTCTCAGCTTTACCTTTTAGGAGATATTAACATTCTCCAAATAAAATATGGTAGCAATGACAGACAATAGATTCAAGGCTTTGACAACATCCTGCTTTACATGATACGAAACAAGAAGTTGTCAGCGTGACTTCATCAGCACACCTAATTGCCTCAACAGGACAACTTATTATTTAAAATCTTTCTCTAAGGGCTTTTTACAAAGCATTCTCTAGCACAGTGTTAGATAGACATGAGTGAAGGTAGACATGTGCTCATACCTTGACTATCACTATCACTATTCTATTCCAGAATTATTTTTCTTGCTTCAAGAATAAAGTAGTCCTTTAACAGCAATAGAAGACCACTCACACCTTACCCTTTCTTACCTCATCTTTTTTGCGTGTTCGTTTTCTTTCAAGTTTTTATTTAAATTCTAGTTAGTTAACATATAGCATAATATCGGTTTCAGTAGAATTTAGGGATTCATCACTTATATATCTGTCTTACCTCATTTTATTTCAACCTTTTTCACCGCATACCTTGAACTTAAGCCTTGCTGAATTCATTGTTTCAGAAACGCACAATAATCTTTCACATCTCTAGATCTTTTAGCGCTAGCTATTCTCTTAACTGGAATATACTGTTATCAGTCAGAAGTAGTTATGCTGCAATAACATATGACTCTTCACTTATCAGTGTCTCAACACAATAAAAATTTATTTTTACTTATGCAATGTGGATTGCTGGGGGCTCATCTTATCATAGTCCCTCTGACACAAGGCTGCTGGAAACTTAATCTCAGACTGCACTCCCATGATCAGAAGTGAGAATGGACCATGGCAAATAACGCATTGGCTCTTAAATTTTTTTTTGCCTCAAAGTGTCAATCACCCATTCTATTGACATTTCGTTGGCCAAAGGAAAGCACTTGGCTATTTTTAAATTGAAAGGGGATTAGAAGTGCAATCCTACCAATGGAAGAAAGAAAGTGAGGTAATTTTGTTGAACAGTGTTAATGACTACCTCATCAACCTCTCCAGTAGGTGACGTTTTACTCACTTTTCACGATCCAAACAAATGTCACCTCCTCTGAGAAGCCTTCCATGACATCTCAGGATAATTATTTGCTTTTTTATCTCTACTGTCCAATATTTTATACAGGCTTTCTTGAAATGCTTGCCATATTATATATATATATATTTTTTAATATATGAAATTTATTGTCAAATTGGTTTCCATACAACACCCAGTGCTCATCCCAAAGCCATATTATATTTTAATAATCTATAATCATGATGCTATTACACTGAACTATACTGTATCACACTAAAAAATTCCTCATTCATATTTTTCTGCCAAGTGCCTGGTATAGTTGCAGCATATAATGTGGGCTTGCCAATGCTCCTTGTTGAAGGTTTATTTTCCATTTTCCTCATTAGACTATAAGCTCACGGAGGACATACGCTGTGTATTGTTGCACAAACCTAACCCCAGTGTCTTGTAATAGTACTTGGCACTAGTGGATGCCCACTACACATTGGGTGAATTTATTAACTGATTATTTATTTTTGTTATCGTACCATAATGTATTATTACGGTACACTAGGTTGTGCTGCAGTGACAAAACAGTTCCAAAATTTTAGATAAGTTCAGCAAAAGTTTATGAATTGCTCATGCTATATCTTCTACATGCATAGACAAGGAGCTCTCTTTCATCTACTCAACTAGGGACACAGGCTGATCTAAGGTTCTGTCTTATAGGTGAATCATCTGTAACTTAAGGCTTTGTCGGTTATCCTGGCAGAGGAATAAGAAACCAGAGAATCACACATGGCTTTTTAATTCTTCAGTCTAGAAATGAACTATCACACTTCTACTTGTATTTTATTTTCATTGGCCAGAACTAATCACATGGCCCCATAACTGCAGAGGGATGGGAAATATGGAGAAACAAATGGGCTACTAGGTGTGCATTACTGTTTCTGCCACATGGTTGAAGACAATATTCTCATAATGGAATATAAAATGTTCAAATATGGGAAATATAATATTGTTAAGTAATATAATCACATTTCTCTACCACCTTCCAAGTGAGAAAAATGCCTGAATTCAATAGCTGGTGTAGAGTTGAGAAAGAGAAGAATCAAATTGCTCTGTTTGGGAAACAATTCTTTCAAAGACATTCAAATGATTTTCAAATTAAAATGACTCTGCCTTTCCAACTTCCTGATAAATATCTATAACAATAAAAACTATACAATAGCACTTAGAAGCTAAGAATGTTATCTAGCTATATGCTAGAGACTGGAAGAGATTTATAACACTCGAGAAGTCAAAAGGTTTCGGCAGAGAAGCACAGTTTTTGTATGCCTTGGTTCTGTGTCAGCAGAGGGATCTGGGAGGGGATACTTGCTCAACTTCCACATATGTCCCTACCTCAAGGATGATGAGATTTCACTAACCAGAAGGGTTTTTTTTTTCATTATTTTATAGGTATTATTTCATTGGGCAGTCATAATTATCTCCTATTTTCTCCCTCTATTTTGTCTATGGTTACAAGTCTTAAACTCAGCTAACACATAAATAGACAGGTGGGAACCTTGTTTTCTAGGATGCCCTCTTTAGCATGTGTCATTTATGTGTGTTCATCTGGACCAAGCACTAGAGATTGCCTCAGACACTCTCTTCTATGTATAAAATACAGGTTGGCAGCAAAGATGCAAATTTTATCAGACTATATTGGAGTTCTATTAGTTGGGTAGCTAATAAGTGCAGAAAAGTGGTTAGCATATTGGACTCTTAAGCCTGCTTCCTTAGCTAACAGATCAGAGAAAGATATTCTACTGCAATGAAGTGGACAGTGGGGGCCAATTCAATTAACATAGCCACTGTGGTTGCAGGTAATTCTGGCTAGTAGAACATTTCACATTCAAGGATAAGCAAGCAAGAACAAAGCAAAGCAAATGAGAACTATAAAAAAATATACATCAAGATGTTTTAAAGCAATCTGAATGCAGACTATTCCTAGGTTTTTGTTTTCTCCCCCAATCCTTATTTTGATAGCAACATTTCTCTTCTTTCAGCTATTTTTTGAAAGCTTTTTTAAGACTTTCCAAAGCTTTCATTTTATTTTTAATAGAAACAATTCTCATTCATCCAACATTCAAGCCTCATGGGTTTACTTATTTGACTAAATTATGTGATTACTACAAGTGCTTAAGCTATCTATGGCGTATAACAAAAACTTAGAGACTTAAAACAACAATGTGATTTTTTATTTTTTACAATTCTGCAATCTGAACAGGGCTCAGGTGGATGGTTCTTCCATCCTATGTGGTATTTTCTAGGATTGGCATGTCTACTGCCTCAGCTGGGTGGCAAAAATAGCTAGGAGGTGACTGGACATCTCTTTCCATGTGGCTTCTCCACAGGGCTATCTTGGGTTTCCTTATAGCATGGTGGTCTCACAGTAATCAAACTTCTTATGTGATGGCTGATTTTTAAGACAGAATAAGCAGGTACCAATTCCCTTAAAGCCCAAACCTGGAACTAGCACAGCAATACTTCTGCCACATTTTGTTGGTCAAAGCAAGTCACAGAGCCAGCCCAGATTCAAGGGGAGCAGAATCAGACCCTCTTCTGAGAGGGAGGAGTGGCATGTTCACGCAGGGTGGGGAAAAATGATGACAGCAAACTTTGGAAGCTACCACTGCAAAGAAAACTGGCATGAACAGATTTAGAGGCAGAAATACCTGAGTTGTGGTAAGATCCAGCTTACCTGGTATAAGCAGATGTGTTTATACTTAGGGGAGAATAAGCTACTAGCCATAAATTCGGTGTGCAGTAAGAGCAATCTGATCATTTTACAGAGGCATTAGTTAATCCAATGATTTGGGTGAAATTTGGTTAAGAATGATTCTATATATTAATTTGATACTGAAAAGAAAAACTATTAGTAGAAAAGATGATGATAAACTGCAAATATTCCTGGGAGTAACCTTTGATAGGGAGGAATAGATCTTTATGATAGAAATGTAGGAGAATTGCTCGAAAAGGAAGGTTTGGACCCCCTAAATTGAGTTGAGAGGTAACTAGAGGGGGAAGAAGGGATTCATGGTTCAAAAGGATCAAAGTCTAGGCACTCCCCATTTGACCATATTGACAAAATTTATACCCAGCTTTCCAGGTCAATTAAAAAAATGCAATGCCCCCACATAAAACAGACACTAAGAGCACAGGCCAATTTCTCAACTTTCTAGATGCACGACTTTATATTAATAATCAGTGTTTCATCTAATAGAATCAAACAGGCAACCCTAGAGTTATGGATTAAAAAAAAAACAAGCAAAAAACCCTCACTGTCAACATGAAAATTTGTTAGAACAACTCTGTCTTTTTTTTTTTTTTTTAATTTTTTTTCAATGTTTTTTTTTTTTTTTTTTTGGGACAGAGAGAGACAGAGCATGAACGGGGGAGGGGCAGAGAGAGAGGGAGACACAGAATCGGAAACAGGCTCCAGGCTCTGAGCCATCAGCCCAGAGCCCGACGCGGGGCTCGAACTCACGGACCGCGAGATCGTGACCTGGCTGAAGTCGGAGGCTTAACCGACTGCGCCACCCAGGCGCCCCAACAACTCTGTCTTTTGGTGTCTACAAAGTGTTGGATCATTTCTATCTGAATGAGTGGTCCAAGAAGCTTTTATGGTGTGTGCAGATCACCATGACTCTGAATAAAATTTGTATCTAATGCTCCTCCCTCAAACTTGACCCTTAATTTTGTCTTCCTGGCTCAGCTGTGATCTGCTAATTTAACCAATTTTATTCTACTTCTGGTTTATGCTGGTCCACATTGTTCCAAAGAATCATCATGGAAATTATAAACTGTGAAACTTGGAGGAAGATATACATGACTGTAAACCTTACTGTATATATATAATTTACCTTTGATAAACATTGCAACAAGAGGACATTGAAGACAGGTTTATATTTTAGTGTTCTGCTAATGAAAATCACGAAACTGCTGCTCCTGAATTTTATTCTAATTACGGTATACCATAAAGTTATTCCAGTCCAAATAAAAATTGTTTTCAATAATGTTGCATACAGGGGCACCTGGGTGGCTCAGTTGGTTGAGCGTCCAATTCTTGATTTCGGCTCCAGTCATGATCTTGTGGTTGTGAGATCCAGCCCATGTCAGGCCCTGTGTTGAGTGTGGATTCTGCTTAAGATGTCTCTCCCTCTGCCCCCTCCTACTGATGCTCTCTCTCTCTAAAATAATAAAATAATAATAATAATAATAACAATAATAATAATGCTGTATAGAAATTTATATTAAAGTTGATCTCCCCTGATTGTGTAAAGGATTGGTTTTGAGGGGTTTTTTAAAGTTTATTTATTTATTTTAAGAGAGACAAAGACAGCATGAGTGGGGGGAGGGGCAAAGAGAGAGGGAGACAGACAATCCCAAACAGGTTCTGTGCTGGCAGCACAGAGCCCAATGTAGGGCTCGAACTCAGGAATCATGAGTTCATGACATGAGCCAAAACCAAGAGTCAGATGCTTAATTGACTGAGCAACCCAGGAACCCCTGGTTTTGAGTTTTTTAAAAAGAATCTAGCAATGGCCAGTTGATTTGCTCTCCCCCTCCCTTAGGAGAGCCATATGTGAATCACAACTATTAGCTTTGTCCTTCTAAAATAAGGTATTCAGGAAAATAACTTTAGATTTCCCTTTTAATTTCTGTTTCACTTCAGTTTAACCAGTAATTACTTAGCCTCTATTATGAACCGTTTGTACTATGGGCAGAGGAGGCCAAAGGCACATTATATATGACTCCTGTCTTTGAAGAATTTCCAGGCAACAGTTGCAGAGAAGATACTGTTTAAAATTATAGTATATTATAATGCCTAATTAGGTTATAATAGGCACCCAATAAATACATTTTGATTGATAGATTAGAAGTATGTTGAGGTTTTCAGGGAACACAATGGAAAGGTTCCTACTTGCACCTTGGGTTTCCTGAAGTAACTATTGGCAGAGATGAAGGACTGAAAGCCAGATGAAGTAAGGTAGGAAGTGCACCCAAGACAGTGTTCTTTGAATTGTGAAATTTCTGTAGGGTTACTGGAAGCATTTTGGCATTATTAGGGTTTAAGGTGTTAGGTGAAAAGTGGTGAGATGGGGTGAAACCATAAAATGCTTCTATTTACTAAGAAAATTTTATTTACTCTGTAGGAAATGGCTGAATGCTTGGGAATGACATTCCTATATTATTCATGCTCAGTGATTAAAATATTTAAGAGGGAAGAGTTGGGACTGGCAGCAAGGATCCTCTTAGGATGTTAATATATTAATTCCAAGTGAGAGAAGATAAAACTGTGAGTAAATCCTGTTCATCAGGGAATTAAAGGACTGGGAAAATCATGTTCCACTTCTACCTATACTGAAACACGTGTCTCTTGCTAACTAACCACAGGGATGCATTAGATCATGTGACAAACCGAGTTGTTGCTGACATAGGGGCTGAAGCTGTTCCAACAGCAGGGGATAGAACTGAGGATCTACAATGACTTAGGAACTCATCACAATCCTAGGTGATTTCAATGAAACTACTCTTTCTTGAGTGATTACAGGACCAAAACTTGGCCAAACTCATAATGGATTTTATAAGATGTGTCTTAGGCATTATTTGAGAACAAAGATTGCTTATTTATGTCTAGGCAAAAGTTCTGGAGTTCTGAGAAAAGAGAGACTTATGATGCAGGTTTAGGAACTAGTAGTGTCGCATGGGGGATGTATTTATCACTCCTGCTGAAGAGTTTTTATTTTCCAAAGCACCATATCCTAGAACAACAAAAATAAAAATGATCACACCATTATTTGAGTGCTAATTGGTCACATTAAATAGAAGCACTCAGCATTCGAAACAGGATGTAATGACACTATTGTTAATATGAGTCTAAAAATATATTTTTCCCTTTGAAACCTTAATATTGACTCAGGACACAAACAATAACATATGGGATAAAAATTCACAGTACAATTTACTATTACACAAATCAATCCTCCTTCAAATGGAAGGTGTTGACACAGGAAAAATATCTGCCCATATATTTTGAATTGCTCAAGGCTCCACAGAGAAGGTACAATAGAGGGGGGAAATATCACTTTTATTTTAGAATTTAGCTCAACAAATATTTACTAAAGTCCAGTGCTAGTACTATAAGACCTAAAGTGTATGCATGAATCCTACTATTTTGTTGAGGAAGATGACAGGGAATTGAATTGTCATAATAAAGTATAGTAAGTACTGTGAAAAATCACTCCCTGCCCCACTCAACGAAATAAGTAAAAGGAATGCCTTGTGTTTGTTATCACAGACTAACAGAGGGTTCATGGATAGTGATGTCACTACATCTCTTTAGATCTCAGAAATGTACCTTCTAGGAATTAGCAGGGGGGCTAACTACAAAAAAACAATGCCTTTGTAATAGGTAAATCACATTTCTTTGAAGTAAAATGTATATATGGAAGCTCATCACCCACACTTCTTTCCGGGTTTCAGGGTGAGAATCTAAACAGTTTTTACCTTAGGATTCAGATAGTTCTGCCCTTGTATGAACTATGATCTGATGGACAAGTCTATCAGGAATCTAAGGAAAGAGAGGCATTAAGAGGAGCAAATTTGGTCAGTGACACTGCTTTCCATCCAAGAGAGAAATGCTTTCAGGACATCTGGAAATGTTATCTGAGATAGACATCTAGGACATTAATAGATGGAATAACAATGGCAGGGATTCAATTGTTAGATGCTTCAGGAATTAAAGTGTGGGTGGAATTTTGCACTGCATTGTTTTGAAAATGGTCTCCTTGAGAGGACTAAATTGACCATAAATATAAATTCAGCTTTCTACCACTTGTGATAAGCTTTGTTCCTTAAAAAAATATTTGTCATGTTGTGAGTTTTCATGTGACCCACCCACTTAAGGAACACACTTCATGTAGCTTCTGGACTTGAAAGCTGATTACAGATTGAGCAATCAGAGTGATAAGGACTTTAAAACAAATTCCACTTTGGGTTATAGTCAATTAGAACTCATCTCCTGAACACAATTTCACATTGATTTAGGAGGAAATGAAGTACGGCTTTGGAAAGAGATCTGATTGTTTCTTTTTATTTGAATCTTCAAAAAATATTCAAAATATTTCAGGATATCAAGTATAATAAATGAATCACTTAGAGTATCTGAATCTGGACTTTAGTGGAAGAAATGAGAATTATTCCAGACGAAGTATTTGAACAGCATATGTGAATCACTGGAATTAAGTGTTATTAGAATTAAATGTGTCTAACAGATTTTTTTCACCATTCATTGAAACAGCCTTTTAAATTATGAAGTAGAGTTTCGAAGATCAGAAAGATGAAAGAACCAGAAAGTACTCTGAGAGAGAAATTCATTTATCTCCAAATAGAGATCTCCTATCTCTATCTCTAGCAGGGACAGTGTGCTTTGGTAAGAAACACAAGTCTTTAGAAATAATAGGGCTTGAACCTTAGCTCTTTCACTGCCTGAATTTGAGCAAAGGCATTATCTTTCTTGAACTTCAGCTCCCTTGCCTGTAAAATGTAGATAATAGTGTCTTTCTCAGAGAAGGCATTTAAATATCAAACGAGATAAAGTATGAGGAAGTAGTTTTTAAAGTCTAAAACTCCATAAAATTCATATATTTATTTAGCCAATGTTTGCACAGTACCTACCCCCTGTCACAGGCTGTACTAGGTACCATGTATTTCTCCATATGGAATACAGTGGTGAATGCTGATTATGTAAGCTATTATCTTTTAAAGTTGACTTGCTAAAATCCCACAATATCAGAAAAATAAAAGGCTCACTTTTCAGGGCAAGTTGTCATTTTAAAGCTTTGCCCTCATCCTTCTGTTCCCCTTTGGAAAGGATTATAGATGCCTAGGGGTGCTCCAGTGATCCACCACCTACCACAGCATGTCGTTTTAACTCCTCTAAGCTCATACAGTCAATTTTCATTGGCAGTTCACTCCACTGTGAACAGTTGTATCCAGAAATCCCTTGGTGATAAAGTCTGACTCTATTTTCGATGTTTGACTGCTGAGAGTTTTTACACCCGCCTCTCCTCTTTTTTTTCTGCCCCCCATCTTGGTAGTCCCTTAATCATTATCCCTTAATCATTATCACTTCCCACTGTCCCTTAATCATTATCAAAACCCCAAACCAGTCCCTTTTCTCTGTTCTCTCAGGCCATTTTTGGACCTGCTTGGGAAGTCTGCTCTCCTCTCCCCAGAAAGCCCCATTATGTAAATAATAAACCTTTTTCAGACCTTGTTGGTGTGTGCCTGGAGTCTTCAGACTTGACCAAATTTTGGTTGGAGGTCCCATTCAGTTTCTGTGTATGATCCCTGTCTCTGCAGAATGTCACGGCAGACTCTGGGAATGGAATCCCTAGACAATTAGCACCATCACTAGGGGTCTTTCTTCTCTTTCTCTGGCTTACTAACAAACAGGTGCTACTGTCTGATGGCTAGCATGAACTTCGAGCTGCCGCTTGCTGGCTAGCCTGCATTTTGAGCTGTGCTGCTTTGTGCTGTATTTTCTGAGTTCTACTGGGCGCCTGCTATAGATTTAACCAACCTAAGTCAGAAGTTTTAATAATTAATTGGCTTTCAGGAAAAGAAGTATGGGATTCAGGCCCTTATTCAAGCAGCCCTGGGTCATGAGTCTCAGCTCGAACCCATCTGCATGCCTTATATTAAATCATGTGTCCCAATTCCAGGAAAAACTGTGACTGACACTAGGTTCAGAGAATGACTCCTGCTCTGTGACCAATTGTGACCTGAGGTGTTTCATCCACATGTATGCCCTCATTCACACAGAGTTCAAGGGAAAAAATTACACCCTGTGTGATACATGGGCACATTGGGTGGTAACTCAATGGAGGAAAAATGATCACTATTTGAATAGCAGCAATTATTTGAAAATTTGAATTGCTGAATTCCACCCTCCTAAAGGCAGAGGGCTCACTGGGACACTACAAAATGCCTTTGCTGGTGCTGGTGCTGGTGCTGTTGTACTCACATCTCTGTTGCCAAAAACAGATACTTATCATCAGAGATATAGGGAAAAACATCCATGGCATTCCTGTAGCACAATCAAGGATTAATTCAACCATTGCCAGAGATGAAGTCCCTAACCCTGATGATACTGATTTGAGGCTCTCTGGAGGAAGAAGCCTATAATATGAGCAGGGTAGAGAGGAACCCACTCAAGTATACCCAGTAACCCTCCCCCCTCCATACACACACACAAAAACAAGAAAGAAAGCAGGAAGAAAGAAAGAACAGAGAGAGGCAGGAAGGGAAGGGAAAGGGAGAGAGGAAAGAAATCTGGATCCAGAGGAATGAAACATACAAAAGGTATAAATGAAAAAATCTGACCCAATTGGAAACCCAAAAGTTACTAAAGTAATTTACACAGAAAAGGGAGGGAAAAAAAAGGTGCTGATTGGTTTTTGTGTCCCTACAGTATAGGTTGTTAATTAACTTTTTATATCTGCTAAAATGCACAAATTGGCAAACCTTTATGGCCTTAATCAACATGGGGGCTCAAATTATAGTTACACTGGGGAATCCCACTAAACTGAAACAAAGCACCCCTCCACCCCATGATCTTAGGGGAGATACTGAACATAAAGTAGAGGACACATGTCTCATTTTAAACATTGGAACTACTGTCTTGCCTAAATTCCCCATATTCATAGCACCTATTGCCCAAAAATATCCTATGATAAGCAATAATTGCCTTGACCTAATGAATAGTAAATTAAAAATTAAATTAAGTCTTTGCGCTTACAAAGTAGCTTGACAAAATAGGATTACATGGTCTTTCTCGCTAGTTAAAATAGTTAATAAAGCTCAAATTAGAATTGGGGCCTTCAAAGATTGAACCACATTGTAAAAGTCCTACTTAGAGAGGAAGTAATTATTCCCACTTCTTCTCCACTTAATAGTCTAATATGCCCTCTTCTTACACTTATAAAAAATAAATGGTACCCACACAGTATATTACTGCAACCTTGATGCCTTGGTCTCACGTATTAAGGTTTCCATATCAATATTCTTGAAATTTCTGACTAGATCTATACAAACAGCAACTGGTAAATATTTTGCTACTATAGTTTATAACAAAATTCTCTAGAATCTGTTCAAAATGTGTACAACAGTCTCTCCTGTTAGTATCTTCAGACACTCCTTTGTTGTAGAGGCTTTTGTAACTTCTTTTCATGTCTTTTGGAGTCTCTTCACCACCTATAATGATTATAAGTTGCCCACAGGCTTCTGATGCAAAAAACCGCCCCTACCTACCCAATGCTGTATGCCATTTTAGTGGCATTTTTTGACCACACACTGGACATGTGACTTTCATACCCAGCTGCCTATCTAGTCTTGATCATGGAAGCAGCAATCCTCAAACTCAGCATGACTGCTGAGGTGCCTTGCTACAGTATAGAGACAAACCTAGGCCGTCTGACATATCCTTCCTACAGGAGGGGTTACATCCTCTGTCCTTAGTCTCCTGCTATATGCCAGAATATGAAAGAAGACAACCCCTTCTCCAAGCACCTCTGGCTACCTAAGCCCCTTGGGATCAACTAAATGAACAGCAAAACACGTTTGTAAACTTCATGGATGAAATTATTTACAACAATCACAAATGATGAAAATCCCTGGAGAGCAGCTGCTTTCCATCCCTAAACCAGAATGTCTTTGATAAAGGACAGGACACATAGGTCAGCATAATTGGTTGAACTTTAGGCACTGAAACACCGGATGTCAGGCATCTTAGCACGTGATGTCTTGGCCAACAATCAGCCCTATCTGCACAATTTTAGTCTCTTGAACCACTGCAAATCGTCTGGATGTCTGATCCACTCAGTGGCAGCAACAATTCCCTCTCCATTATTGCCCCCTTAAGGGTAAAGAACTCTGGTAATTTCTTGCCTCATAAACATCCAAAACATAGATCAAGGTCACACAGGTTTCTATACACACTAAATCTAAAATCTATAGCCTCACCAAGACACTCCTTATCCTCTTCAGAGTTCCAGATGTTATTGACAGTGACCAAGGCGCTCATTTTACTGGGCTCTTGAAGAAGACATTCAAGGACCTGTTTTTTTCCCTTGCCAGTCATATAACAGGCCTCATGGAATGCTATAATGGCCTACTTAAATAAGTTCAAATTCAATGAAATGAACTGTATGCCATTGTGGCACATTTTAGTCATCAAACACTAATGGATTATAACAAAGAGTTTGACTCCATTTTTGGATGTTTGACTTCTGAAAGCTTTTGAGCCTCACCACTGTTTTTTCTCCTTTGCCTTATGTCTGGACAAACTAAAAAGAAAGGCCAGATGCTCCTCTCTTTAGCACTGATAGAAAATTCAAACCAGGCATACCCTTTTCTGTAAGGGAAACTTTACTCCTGCCCCACTCCTTCTCTCCACCATGAAAATCTCAAACTAGCTTCCTTTCTGTACTCTTTCAAGCCATTTTTGAACCAGCTTGAGAATCCTGCCCTGCTCTCCCCAGAAAACCTGTGGTGTCTTCAGTCTCAACAGCCAAACCAAATTTTGAGTGAGTGTCCATTTTGTTTCTATAGGATGATCATAACACCTTGCCTTTATCAAAATTTTTCTTTACCAATGTAAATATAGAAATGCAAACCTTAACAAATTCTGCTCTCTTTCTTGACCCTTCTATTAAAAGTAACCTGCAGAAGGAATGTTTCTGTTCTCTGCCCCCAGGACCTATATCCCCAAAACTAAACAGTATATGTCCCCTTGTCGTTTGATGAGACCATATTATCTCCTCTCATTATTGAAAGACTATCTGGTGTAATGGTACATAATTTGTCTGAGGGCGCCTATGGCAGAGTATATTTGGTTGTATATAATGACATTCCCTGGATTTTCCTCAAGAACATTGTTGGTTACCAGGGTCTTTATTTTTTCCTGGCTTTGCCTATGATTGCCTCTCTTCTCCGACTTCAGTTATATATTGTTTCTGCGTAACTATCCCAAAACTCAGTGGCTTAAAACAACCACCTTTTATTTGCTCACAATTCTGTGGGACAAGACTTTGGACAGAGGATGGTGGAACTGGCTCAGCTCATCTTTGCAGCACATAGGGCCATCTGGTGTGGCTCAAGTGACTGGGGGCTGGCTACATCGATTCCACTGGGGTCATATGCCTGGGGCCTCTGTTTTTGCTACTGCCTGGACACTTCATTTCTCAACCATGTGTACTCTTCATATGGTCAATTTGGCCATGTGCATAGTGTTCTCAAGGTAGTTGGACTTCTTACATGGCAGCTGGCTCTACCCAAAATGCAAAAATGTAAAGTACATAAGCAAAATTTTCTGGGTTTCCCTAAGGCTTCAGCCAAGAACTGACACAATGTCACTCCTGCTGCATTTTATTGGTTAAAACATATTTCAGGGCCAGCCCAGATTTATAGGGGAGACTATACAAGAATGAGAGTACTCAGAGATTGGTTACTTGGCTGGTAACCAAAGTAATAGTCTACCAACCTCCAGAGTAATATCTACTTCCAAAGCTACTACCAACCTCACACAAACTGTCTTAATTCCTGGCAAATTTGGTGTGTTTGGCTGCAGTATTTGTGTGTAGCACAATTCCATAGGGGCAGACACTATACAGTACTGCACATAAAGTGTGCTGGAGAGAACACTTTTCCTCTGAGGAAAGCAGAGCTCAGATTGATTTTACTTGATAAGAGTATAAGACTGTAAAACTATGAGTAATTTCCCAAAATCTAACTGGCTCAAGAACGAGTTTCTATCACAGTGTAATATCGTAAGCTCACTATATTTTGTTTGAGTATATTGTGAGAAATAATAGCTACCTTTGAGCCCCATGGGGTTTCTCTTTTATACCATTTTTATCTTTTAAGAGTGTTTAAACAGTGCCTGCTTAAAATGTATGTTGGGGAGAGAGAGAGTGAGTGAGCAAAAGGGGGCACCCAATGTGCATAGATCACAGAGAGAAAGTAAAGTGATCAAGTGAAGATGAAATGAATTGCCAAGTGTCCATTTAGATAACAAGCAGGATAGTGTTATTTACTGTTCCATTCCATTACTGACATTTTCTTTCACACCATAGGTTGCCATGACCCTTCATTTTGTAGCATTTCATGATTGGAATTCTGCCACATGACATTTCACTAACCACATTTCATTGAACATCTCTTAACCCTTGACATTTGGGCACTGATCATATATCTGAACCTGCAATATCAGAAATCCTTTCCTAAGACGTAAGCCACGTTTTAGAGTCAATGAAAGGGATAGAGATGTCCTCTCCATATTTTAATAAGACACTTCCCATATGTGAAGATTTCCAATTAATATTCTTTACATGCAAGTTAAAAATATGATCTTTCCTCTATTATGATTTCCTTAGCATTATGCTATAATCTTAGTAACTACTATAAAGTTGTTCAGATGAAATACCTTTTCTTTCCAGGACCATGAGTAGTTTATTATTTTTAACTATTGTTTACTCAGCAGTCTACTTACCAAATAGACTTCACACACCTCCCCCAAGCTGTATTGAGGTATAAATGGTAATTAAATTATATATATTAAGGCATACAACTTGATGATTTGATATACATATACATTATAAAATAAAGCTATTTAGCATATCCATCATATAGTTGCCATTTTTTTTTCTTTTCTTCTTTATGTCGAGAACACTTAAGATCTGCCCTCTTAACAAATTTCAAGTATACAATTCAATATTGTTAACTGGAATCACATTACTGTATGTTAGATCTCTGGAACTTACCAAAGAGACTCTAATTCCGAATTTTTATTTATCAATTTCTTTTACAATTTAGGTTTTTTTAAAATCCGTATTAGAATTTAACCAAGATTTTAATTTTCCTGTTGAATTTCTATGTAATGTTTAGAAATCTAATTAACTTTCATGTCTTCCTCAAATAGTAGATAATACATGCTAATCAACTATACGAGAGATTGGCAAACTACAGCTCATGGGCCAAATACCACCTGCCAGTGCCAGTTTTTGTAAATAAAGTTTTATTGAAACACAATCATACAATTCAGTTACATATCATCAATGCCTATTTTTGTTCCACAATGGCAGAATTGAGTGGTTGTAAAAGATGCTGTATGGCTTATGAAGTCTAAAATATTGACTATCTGGCTCTTTACAGGAAAAAACTGCTGATAATGAAAATATTGTACAATTTAATAAGAAAGCATTTTGAAATAGTTCACAAACTCCTGAAAGATATAATAGTTTTGTATCTCAAAATGAGATCAAATGTACACATACTTCTTTATACCTATCGTAATTTACTTGTTATTCCCTGTCACCCACATTGTGTATTTTGTTTTCCTTTCTCTCCCTCTGTGCAATTTCCTTGCTTCATCTCTATAGTTGCTCTTCTTTTTGGCTGTTTCTTAAAGTCACCCAGTACTTGTAAAAAAGCAGATCTTTGAGTCCCATGCCAGACTAGCTGATGATTCTTCAGCTCTCAAAAGGCCTATAGGGTAAGGCATTCCCCTCCACTATGCTCCTACTGGTCAGTGCAAGTGATGGTTTTGGGCAACTTCCAATTCCTTCTTATTTCATGCACAGTCACTGTCAATTAATAGCTTTATATATCACTGGAAAGCTTGGAGGACCAGCTGTCTTAGAAGAAAATGCTGTTCCTTCTCATGCAAATTACCTTTACCAGAAACAGAATAGGTATTTTGATCACTCTGACTTTTGTGCCTATTTCTCAGTTTAGTTGAAATCCATATGGGAGAAGGGATGAAGATAATCACCCTGAAGCACACAGATGCCATCTCTGGGGAATCTGGACTGGGACACAGGGACTCTAACTGATCTCTTTTTAGCACTTGATTTTGGATTTAAACCAAGCCAAATGGGACAATCGTAGTTGAAATGGATTAACTTTTTAAATATAAGTTAATAAATGTATTGGCATACAACTACAAATATGCCAAAAATTAGAACTTGTTATTACACATAACTGTATCCAGAAAGATCTACCAAAGTAGACACATATTAGTGAGAGAGGCAAAAGAGTATCTATCTATATTCGTGCAGAGAAAGAAGACTACAGACTGAAACAGAAAAACTATGACGTAAAAATGAAAAGGGTCATCTTGATTAATAAAAGAGTATACTTTTTGCTCCAGTCACTTATTAGGCCCAGCTATAGTCCTTGAGATCTGTGTGATATCCATGTAGCCATATGATAAATTTCCATATTGATTTTAACCAGTTAAAAAAAGAAGCATGGGTTGGGGAATTTGATGAAGGTGGTCAAAAGGTACAAACTGACAGTTATAAGATAAATAAGTTCTAAAGATGTAATGTACAATATGATGACAGTAGTTAACAATGCTGTATGGTGTATTTAAGAAGGGAGAGCAGTGGTGCCTGGGTGGCTCAGTTGATTAATTATCCGACTTTGGCTCAGGTCATGATCTCATGGTTCACAGGTTTGAGCCCTGCATTGGGCTCTGTACTTACAGCTCAGAGCCTGGACTGGAGCCTGCTTCGGAATTTGTGCGTGTGTGTGTGTGTGTGTGTGTGTGTGTGTACCTCTCTCTCTGCCCCTCCCCCACTCACATTCTCATGCTCTCTTGCTCTCAAAAATAAATTTTAAAAAATTAAGAAAAAAAGAAAAGAGAGAGCAAATTCTAAAAGTTCTCACCACAAGGAAAAAAATATTTTTCTAACTATATGAGGTGATAGATGGTAATTAAATCATTTCAAAATATATACATATGTCATTATGCTATATACCTTAAACTTATGCAGTATTGTATGTCAATTATATATCAATAAAATTGGGGGGGAAACAAATGGTATTAATTTAAATAAGATTGTTCCTATAAGGAAAGAACTTATGTGGTTTCTACAAGTTGGAATATCTTCTTAACGTTTGGTAGTTGCATTATCTATTTCTGCATAGTACAAATTACTCCTAAAATTTAGCAGCCTAAAACAACAAACATTATTATGTCAGGAATCCTGGCACAGCTTGGCTGGGTGCCTCTGACTCAGGATTTCTCAGAAGGCTGCAATCAAGGTGCTGGCCAGGGTGACAGTCATCATAAGGCTTATTTCCCAGCTCACTCAAGTGGCAGTTAGAAGGCTTCATTCCTCTGGGAAAGCTCACAGCATAGCAGGTGACTTCCCCCAGAACAATCAAGCAAGAGGGCATGAGAGGACAGCTCAGATGCCATATTTCAAGCTGCCCTAATGGAAAAACCCATATGGCAAGGAACTAATGTCTCTGGCCAGCAGTCTGCGAAGAACTCTCAGAAGGTTACTCCCCTAGTAGAACCTTGTGATGACTGCAGCTGCAACCAACACATTGATTGCAGCCATATGGGAGATCTGGAGTCAAAAAATGCTGCAGAGAAACTATTTAACACAAATATTAACCAAAAACAAGTTCGTGCTGCTATATCAAACATCAAACAAAAAAAGACTTTAAGGCAAAAAGTATAACCAGAGATAAAGTGAGGTGTATCATAATAAAATAAATTTTTATTAATTAAAAAAATAAAATAATTCTCAAAGAAGATTAACTCCAACTTTTCATGCACCTACCTTATATAGCCTCATTAATTGTAAAGCAAAATTTACCAAAAGTAAAAAGAGAGACATGCACAATGATGGTCCAAATTTGCACACTTTATCAGAGATTGATTGAGTAGACAAAAAATTAGTAAAAACATTAAATTTTAAACATTAAAGAATGTAAAGAATATCTCACAGAATGCTCATTCTTTCCCAGTATAAAAGGGCATTTAAAAAATTCAGCATATGCTGTTCTATAAGGTTAGTCTGAACAGATTCCAAGGACTGAAATTTTTTAGTATTTGTTTGCTTGTTTCCCTTTTGTTTCCACTTATGCACCCATCTCCCAGCACCTACAACAGTGTCTGGAATATGCAATATATATTTGTTTTTGTTGGTGATGTTGATTGTTAGGGTCAAAAAAAGAAGGTATATATGTCACCTAGAACACTACCACCCCCCCCCTTTTTTTTAGTTACAGTTAAACAACTAGCAACTGAGTAACTAAAGCAGGATAGAGATGTATTGACACTGTGGCCGTGGTACTGAGGAAGAATATTCTTGGAATAGTTGTTGAAAGAGGAGAGGCTGAAGAGATGGCTACAGAATACTGATGGAAGCTAATGCAAAATTACTGAGGCACTGAGGGTATCACTGAGAATAACATTGCTCAAATGAGAAAGGGACCATTGCTGGACTATTACTTAAATAGGTAAAGGAGTATTAGTAAAAATATAGATTGCAATCAATTGCATACAATGTTCTCTTTGCACATATATTGCAATTTCTTTATCTCTAGTTGTGTCTAATATACTATTAAATTTCTATCAAGTTCTTAATTTTATGTTTGAAATTTTTCAGTTTTAGAATTGCCATGTGGTTCTTTCTAGAGTTTTCAATTTTATATATAAATTCTCAATTTTGTGTTTTATTTACTTAATATATTAGGCATAGTTTCTTTGGATGGTGCCTGATAACTCTTATCTGTATCTCTTCTGATTTTGTTTCTATCGTCTTTTATTTATCTGGTGTTTTCAAAAATTACATTCTTATATGGTGGGTTAGTTTTTACTGGGTGCCAGATACAAATGAAAAATTTTTAAGATAATTTGGAACTTGATATGATATTACATTTCGCCCAGATATGTTAGTTTTTGGCAGATATTTACAAACACTAGCTATCCTAGAATTCCTTAACAATTACATGTGATTTGTAGCTAGCTTTTCCACTTGAAGAGGAAGGTGTTTTTTTGCTTTCACTCTTATTTCCAGGCTAGAGGACTCTAGGTACCCATCTAAATCTGGAGGTTTAAGGTTCCTCCTTAATTCAGTGATCCTGAATTCCATATTTTTTTCTTAGCTTAGTAAGTTCTGTTGAAAGTACTTCTCAGTTTCTCTGCCTTCTTTGCATTTCTACTACAATCAAATGATGCTCCTTTGGGAAGTGTTCCTCAGGGCCAAGTTCCTGACACTTTGCCCTGATATTTGCTCCATAATTCTTCCTTGCCTTAGCAGCCCTCTGATATCTTCAAATAGGATGCTTTTTAATAATTTGACCAGTTTTCTAAATTGTTCTCAGTCTTTGGGAAGGACTAGCACAAATGACAAAATCTGCCATTACCAGAAGTAGAACCACATTTATTTGATATCTGGTACATATAATTTCAGGGTTCTGGCACAAATGCATAGAAATTATTGTGAATAAAATCACAATTATTACTTGATAGCAGACTCTTATCTATACTGATAGGTTGTTACTCAGCCAAGACTTAATTTAATTTTATTTATTATTTTTTAATGTTTATTTATTTATTTTGAGAGGGAGAGAGAGAGAGCACAAGCAGAGAGGGGGAGAGAGAGAGAGAGAGAGAGACAGAGACAGAGAGAGAGAGAGAGAGGGAGAGAGAGAGAGAGAATCCCAAGCAATCTCCACACTGGCAGCACAGAGCCTGACACGGGGCTCAAACCCATGAACTGTGAAATTACGACCTGAGCCAAAACCAAGAGTAAGATGCTCAACCAACTGAGCCATCCAGGTGCCCCAAGACTTAATTTTAACTACACAAATAAAGCATATGACATCTTCACACATGGAAGAACTTTTCAAACCTCTCATAACTGACTGAATTGTCTTAGGGTATCTACTGGAGATTTGGTACCAAAAGCGTTAACAGCAAGTCTAGTCTTGACCAAGTCTCTTCCATATAGTCTTCCTCTTTTCTCTCAGTTCTAATTTTCCTCCTTATTTACACCCCAGAAGTGTGGAGTGATACATTTGCATCTTGTTCCTCTCTTCCACTTGCCACCACCCACCTTAATCTCTCCTCTTATTATCTGTGCCTAACTCTTCACACAAAAATGACATTTGGGATTACTGTAAAACTACCTAACCAGCACTCTTCAGCAACTAAGCATATAGCATACAGTCCTTGCTGATGTTGACAGTAAGGTTCAGAAACTTGTCTGGGCATCAGGTTAAATGTCGGTATGTGCCTGCCTATGGAAGAATATGATAGTGATTAAAATTTTTGATATTGATACTTATAATGTGTACAGGAAAAGTGGCAGAATGAACTAAGGATATTTTTTAATTGGCTTGTCTGCATAAAATTAATGCTAATTACTGTCATTTTTGTGAACTAGTTGCCATTTATACTTAATTATGATGTAGCAAAATAATGATTATGTGTGATAAAATATGTTCCAGATTCATTTTTTTTATAAATGCAGAAAACTTTGCATATCACCACTAAAAAATTTCTGGATTCTAATAGGTGGTGACTAAGAATAGATCCAAATTCAAAGTGATAACTCCAGGGGGAGGTTCCGGAAGATGGCGGCGTAGGAGGACGCGGGGCTCACAACGCGTCCTGCCGATCACTTAGATTCCACCTACACCTGCCTAAAGAACCCAGAAAACCGCCAGAGGATTAGCAGAAGGGAGTCTCCGGAGTCAAGCGCAGACTAGAGGCCCACGGAAGAGGGTAGGAAGGGCGGCGAGGCGGTGCGCGCTCCACGGACTGGCGGGAGGGAGCCGGGGCGGAGGGGCGGCTCGCCGGCCAAGCAGAGCCCCCGAGTCTGGCTGGCAAAAGCGGAGGGGCCGGACAGACTGTGTTCCGACAGCAAGCGCGACTTAGCGTCTGGGAGGTCAGAAGTTAACAGCTCTGCTCGGAAAGCGGGAAGGCTGGAGGACAAAGGGAGGGAGAGCTGCTGAGCCCCCGGACGGCAGAGCTCAGCTTGGCGGGGAACAAAGGCGCCAGCGCCATCTCCCCCCGCCCATCCCCCAGCCAAAATCCCAAAGGGAACCAGTTCCCGCCAGGGAACTTGCTCGCTCCGCGCAAACACCCAACTCTGTGCTTCTGCGGAGCCAAACCTCCGGCAGCGGATCTGACTCCCTCCCGCTGCCACAGGGCTCCTCCTGAAGTCGATCACCTAAGGAGAAGCAAGCTAAGCCTGCCCCTCCACACCCCCCCCCCCCGTGCACCTTGCCTACCCACCCCCGCTAATACGCCAGATCCCCAGCAACACAAGCCTGGCAGTGTGCAAGTAGCCCAGACGGGACACGCCACCCCACAGTGAATCCCGCCCCTAGGAGAGGGGAAGAGAAGGCACACACCAGTCTGACTGTGGCCCCAGCAGTGGGCTGGGGGCAGACATCGGGTCGGACTGCGGCCCCGCCCACTAACTCCAGTTATACACCACAGCACAGGGGAAGTGCACTGCAGGTCCTCACCACACAAGGGACTCTCCAAAATGACCAAACGGAAGAATTCCCCTCAGAAGAATCTCCAGGAAATAACAACAGCTAATGAACTGATCAAAAAGGATTTAAATAATATAACAGAAAGTGAATTTAGAATAATAGTCATAAAATTAATCGCTGGGCTTGAAAACAGTATACAGGACAGCAGAGAATCTCTTGCCACAAAGATCGAGGGACTAAGGAACAGTCACGAGGAGTTGAAAAACGCTTTAAACGAAATGCAAAACAAAATGGAATCCACGATGGCTCGGCTTGAAGAGGCAGAGGAGAGAATAGGTGAACTAGAAGATAAAGTTATGGAGAAAGAGGAAGCTGAAAGAAAGAGAGATAAAAAAATCCAGGAGTATGAGGGGAAAATTAGAGAACTAAGTGATACACTAAAAAAAAATAATATACGCATAATTGGTATCCCAGAGGAGGAAGAGAGAGGGAAAGGTGCTGAAGGGGTACTTGAACAAATTATAGCTGAGAACTTCCCTGAACTGGGGAAGGAAAAAGGCATTGAAATCCAAGAGGCACAGAGAACTCCCTTCAGACGTAACTTGAATCGATCTTCTGCACGACATATCATAGTGAAACTGGCAAAATACAAGGATAAAGAGAAAATTCTGAAAGCAGCAAGGGATAAACGTGCCCTCACTTATAAAGGGAGACCTATAAGACTCGTGACTGATCTCTCCTTTGAAACTTGGCAGGCCAGAAAGGCTTGGCACGATATCTACAGTGTGCTAAACAGAAAAAATATGCAGCCGAGAATCCTTTATCCAGCAAGTCTGTCATTTAGAATAGAAGGAGAGATAAAGGTCTTCCCAAACAAACAAAAACTGAAGGAATTTGTCACCATGAAACCAGCCCTACAAGAGATCCTAAGGGGGATCCTGTGAGACAAAGTACCAGAGACATCACTACAAGCATAAAACATACAGACATCACAATGACTCTAAACCCATATCTTTCTATAATAACACTGAATGTAAATGGATTAAATGCACCAACCAAAAGACATAGGGTATCAGAATGGATAAAAAAACAAGACCCATCTATTTGCTGTCTACAAGAGACTCATTTTAGATCTGAGGACACCTTTAGATTGAGAGTGAGGGGATGGAGAACTATTTATCATGCTCCTGGAAGCCAAAAGAAAGCTGGAGTAGCCATACTTATATCAGACAAACTAGACTTTAAATTAAAGGCTGTAACAAGAGATGAAGAAGGGCATTATATAATAATCACAGGGTCTATCCACCAGGAAGAGCTAACTATTATAAATGTCTATGCGCCAAATACCCGAGCCCCCAGATATATAAAACAATTACTCATAAACATAAGCAACCTTATTGATAAGAATGTGGTCATTGCAGGGGACTTTAACACCCCACTTACAGAAATGGATAGATCATCTAGACACACAGTCAATAAAGAAACAAGGGCCCTGAATGATACATTGGATCAGATGGACTTGACAGATATATTTAGAACTCTGCATCCCAAAGCAACAGAATATACTTTCTTCTCGAGTGCACATGGAACATTCTCCAAGATAGATCATATACTGGGTCACAAAACAGCCCTTCATAAGTTTACAAGAATTGAAATTATACCATGCATACTTTCAGACCACAATGCTATGAAGCTTGAAATCAACCACAGGAAAAAGTCTGGAAAACCTCCAAAAGCATGGAGGTTAAAGAACACCCTACTAACGAATGAGTGGGTCAACCAGGCAATTAGAGAAGAAATTAAAATATATATGGAAACAAACGAAAATGAAAATACAACAATCCAAACGCTTTGGGATGCAGCGAAGGCAGTCCTGAGAGGAAAATACATTGCAATCCAGGCCTATCTCAAGAAACAAGAAAAATCCCAAATACAAAACCTAACAGCACACCTAAAGGAAATAGAAGCAGAACAGCAAAGGCAGCCTAAACCCAGCAGAAGAAGAGAAATAATAAAGATCAGAGCAGAAATAAACAATATAGAATCTAAAAAAACTGTAGAGCAGATCAACGAAACCAAGAGTTGGTTTTTTGAAAAAATAAACAAAATTGACAAACCTCTAGCCAGGCTTCTCAAAAAGAAAAGGGAGATGACCCAAATAGATAAAATCATGAATGAAAATGGAATGATTACAACCAATCCCTCAGAGATACAAACAATTATCAGGGAATACTATGAAAAATTATATGCCAGCAAATTGGACAACCTGGAAGAAATGGACAAATTTCTAAACACCCACACTCTTCCAAAACTCAATCAGGAGGAAATAGAAAGCTTGAACAGACCCATAACCAGCGAAGAAATTGAATCGGTTATCAAAAATCTCCCAACAAATAAGAGTCCAGGACCAGATGGCTTCCCAGGGGAGTTCTACCAGACATTTAAAGCAGAGATAATACCTATCCTTCTCAAGCTATTCCAAGAAATAGAAAGGGAAGGAAAACTTCCAGACTCATTCTATGAAGCCAGTATTACTTTGATTCCTAAACCAGATAGAGACCCAGTAAAAAAAGAGAACTACAGGCCAATATCCCTGATGAATATGGATGCAAAAATTCTTAATAAGATACTAGCAAATCGAATTCAACAGCATATAAAAAGAATTATTCACCATGATCAAGTGGGATTCATTCCTGGGATGCAGGGCTGGTTCAACATTCGCAAATCCATCAACGTGATACATCACATTAACAAAAAAAAAAGAGAAGAACCATATGATCCTGTCAATCGATGCAGAAAAGGCCTTTGACAAAATCCAGCACCCTTTCTTAATAAAAACCCTTCAGAAAGTCGGGATAGAAGGAACATACTTAAAGATCATAAAGGCCATTTATGAAAAGCCCACAGCTAACATCATCCTCAACGGGGAAAAACTGAGAGCTTTTTCCCTGAGATCAGGAACA
>NC_064816.1:92926751-92995170 GCF_023721935.1 Panthera uncia | reverse complement strand
AAATCAGGAGACTATAGATGCTGGAGAGGATGTGGAGAAACAGGAACCCTCTTGCACTGTTGGTGGGAATGCAAATTGGTGCAGCCGCTCTGGAAAGCAGTGTGGAGGTTCCTCAGAAAATTAAAAATAGACCTACCCTATGACCCAGCAATAGCACTGCTAGGAATTTATCCAAGGGATACAGGAGTACTGATGCATAGGGGCACCTGTACCCCAATGTTTATAGCGGCACTCTCAACAATAGCCAAATTATGGAAAGAGCCTAAATGTCCATCAACTGATGAATGGATAAAGAAATTGTGGTTTATATACACAATGGAATACTACGTGGCAATGAGAAAAAATGAAATATGGCCTTTTGTAGCAACATGGATGGAACTGGAGAGTGTGATGCTAAGTGAAATAAGCCATACAGAGAAAGACAGATACCATATGGTTTCACTCTTATGTGGATCCTGAGAAACATAACAGAAACCCATGGGGGAGGGGAAGGAAAAAAAAAAAAAAAAAAAGAGGTTAGAGTGGGAGAGAGCCAAAGCATAAGAGACTGTTAAAAACTGAGAACAAATTGAGGGTTGATGGGGGGTGGGAGGGAGGGCAGGGTGGGTGATGGGTATTGAGGAAGGCACCTTTTGGGATGAGCACTGGGTGTTGTATGGAAACCAATTTGACAGTAAATTTCATATATTAAAAAATAAAAAATAAAAAATAAAAAATAAAAAAAAAAAACAAAACAAAGTGATAACTCCAATTTTACTTTCTTGCTCTTCTCATATGCACACATATCCTATAAGCTCTAGAATAGAAACTTGGTAACAGAAAAGAGTTTAAAAAGTCTGGGTTTGGCTATTCTCACATGCATAAAATGACTAACTTTTTGCAAAGTCTCCCTCCCAGTTCCCCTGTATTTATATAATAGGCTGAGAATGTCTCATGTGTGCTTATGAGTAAGCATAATCAGTGCATTGCTGGGCTCCACAGTTATAGTGAGGGTCAGTGTTACTCTTCTAGGCACTTGTCTCTGTTCCTGATCATTGCTGCACTAGGGTTATTTCTGGACTATGCCAGGACTCTGTTTGACATATCATCCTTTCCAAGTATCATGACTTCTTATGTTGCCACCCATGCTCTCTGCTATAGTTTTATCAAACTCATCAAAGTAGGAGAATTCTGCTTGTACCCTAAATGTTTTATAGAATTGGGGAGGATTTGTTCATTCATATTAATAGCTTCCTTATTCTCCATAAGACTCATGCATGGAGGTAGTAGGGAGCTGGACTGAGAGACAAGTCTGAATGGTAGACTCTATGCAATATTCATAATCATCTTCTCCTCTGGTGATTACTGCTTTGTTGCAGGACAACCTTTCGAAGAAAATAAACATCATTGACCATTGGGCTGTTGTACCATTTCTTCAGATAGGCTCAGAAATGCCTGAGCCCTGGTGGTGGACACCCAAAATCCTAACTTCAAGGTAAGATTGTTGCTATACTTCAATAATCCAACTTTATCATATGTGGCAGCATGAAGTTGTTAGTACTGACAACCTAAAACATTTAGAAAAGCACTGCCTCTAAGTTTATACAAAATATTCTAAGGAATAGTTGCCAGAGGCAAAGCATATATTTGTCATAGTGTGCTATAATGTGTGAAGTATACATAAGAGCAAAGTGCACTTAGGTTGCATTTTAAAAATTCATATACTAATATCAATTTGTGATAACACACATATTATATCAGAGACCACATCTGGGTTTTTTTTTGTTTGACTGTTTTTAATATCTATCACCATAAGCCCAGCATATGGTAGGTTCCAATAGGTACTGGTTGAAAAAATAAAATTTAAAAAAAAGCTATTTTCATTTTAGATGAACTTTCCAGCTGTAGGCATATTTTCAGATGAGGATTTTAAAACCCTTAAGAATTTTAAAACCCTTAAGCCTGGGAAATGTCTTTTACAGTCACACCTGTCACCAAGACAGGATTTAGGGTCTGTTCTATGATGTATCTGGTTCAGTGATGGAAGCAATTATCTGTTTTATCAATTGACACAATAACAATTATTTCTGGAAGGACTCTTTCTGTTCAAAGTCCTAGAATAAGTACATGTAAGTAACATACATTTATATCTGAGTGAAATCCACTTTGTCCTTCAAAACTAACTTTAAAAGTGATCTTTTTAAGGATTGATATACAAATAAATAGCACTTTTAAAAAACTGTGAGGGCAGACTAACCATAGCAAGATTTACTTGAGAAAATATAGGAAGCCAGTGATACAAGAATTGAATGGTTTCCCAGTTTTATGAGGTATAATTGACAAATAAAAATTGTATCTATTTCAGGTGTATAATATGATGTTTTGATATATGTATACATTGTGAAATTATCACCACAAACTAATTAACATATCCATCTCCTCACATGGTTACTTTTTGTGTGTATTAATTTAAATTTGTTCAGATGTACTCTTAGCAAAGTTCAAATATACAATGTAGTATTATTAACTATAGTCACCATGCTGTACATTATATCTCAAGAACTCTTTCAACCTGTACAAGTAAAATTTTACCCTTTGACCAACATCTTCCTATTTCCCCACCCTTTACCCTCTGGCAACCACTACTATCTTCTCTATTTTTGAGTTCTCCTTTTTTAGGTTCCACATATGAGTGAGATCATGCAGTATTTTCCTTTCTGTGTCTGGCTTATTTTGCTTAGCAAAACATTCTCTGAGTTAACTCATTTTTGTCACAAATGGCAGGGATTCCTTCTTTGTAAAGACTAAATAATATTCCATTATGGTCTTTTTTCACACTTTATTTATTTATTTATTTATTTATTTATTTTTAATGTGCATTTATTTTTGAGAAAGAGAGATAGAGTGCTAGCATGGGAGGGGCAGAGAGAGAGGGAGAAACAGAATCTGAAGCAGGATCCAGGCTCTGAGCTGTCAACACAGAGCCTGACGAAGGGCTTAAACTCACAAACTGCAAGATCATGACCTGAGCCAAAGTCAGATGCTTAACTGACTGAGCCTCCCAGACGCCCCTCACATTTTTTAATCCATTCATCTGTTGATGGATACTTAGGCTTATAACAATGGAATTTTTGCAGGTCCTTACCAATACATTTTTGCTTTTCTGTTAGTATTTCAAGTTTTTATTTAAATTCTTAGTTAACATATAGTGTGATATTAGTTTCAGGAGTAGAATTTAATGATTCATCACTTACATATAACACCCAGTGTTCATCACAAGTGACTTCCTTAATACTCATCATCCATTTAGCTCATTCCTCTACCCACCTCCCCTCAAGCAACTCCCAGTTTGTCTCTATAGTTAAGAGTCTCTTACAGTTTGCTTCTCTCTCTCTCTGTCTGCCTTTTTTCTTTCCCCTATGTTCACCTGTTTGGTTTCTTAAATTCCACATATGAATGAAATCATATGGTATTTGTCTTTCTCTGTCTTTATTTCACTTAGCATAATATGTTCTAGCTCAATCCATGTTGTTGCAAATGGCAAGATTTCATTCTTTTTGATGGCCGAATAATATTCCACTGTGTGTGTGTGTGTGTGTGTGTATACATGCATATATATATATATATATATATATATATATATATATATATATATTCTTTATCTAGGATCAGGTCTCTTTTAACAAGCAGACCAGAGCACACTTAGTTAAAACTTGCCACATTCTGGTCAGTGTCCAAACATTCCCCAGTGCAGGAAAGAAGTTCTTCAGAGGACTGACTTGAGGGAAAGAGCAGCCAAAACACAGCAGCAGAGTGCATACAGCACACACCAGAAACACTTCCTGAAGTGCCAGGCCCTGGAGGGTATATGACTTCTTCTTAATATAGCCATTACACTCAGGAGCAATATACATAACAGGTCTTCCTAACACAAAGAAGAAGACAGAGACGTAGACAAAATGCCAAGATGGAGGAATTTGTCCCAAAAGAAAGAACAAGAAAAGTTCACAGCCAGGGATCTAATCAAACAGATTAAAGTAATATGCCTGATCCAGAATGTAAAACAGCAATCATAAGGATACTAGCTGGGCTTGAGAAAACCATAGATGACACCAGGGAGCCCCTTACCACAGAGATAAAAGACCTAAAAACTAGTCAGGCCAAAATAAAAAATGCCATACCCGAGATGTGAAACCAACTGGATGTAATTACCACAAGGATTGAAGGAGCAGAGGAATGAATAAGTGATATAGAAGATAAAATTATGGAAAATAATGAAGCTTACCAATACATTTTGTATACACTGGTAAGTTGATGATAAGGAGGAAGAACTCCAAAATACATGCACATCTCCTGTCTATTTAGGTCAGCGTGAGCTCCACTGAAGGGACTGATATAACTGTGATGTGAAAAACTTCCAAGATCACAATTTGAGCTTACTTTTTTATTTTTTGATTTTTTCCCTCATGGGAAGTTATGGAAGAATACCAGGAATTGGCAATTAATTGGCAATAAAGCAATTCAATTGCTGTAAACATTGTTGGTAGTTACCAAAGACATACCATAATTCCATGAATTAATTAGATTATTAAACTTTCTCTTGGACTAGATTAATTTAACATTTTAGTATTACAGACATTTGCAGTCCCTGATGATATTCCAATTCTGTTAGTGAAATATTCATAGTCTCTTGGTGTTTCTTCTCCAAAGTAATGTCAATTGACCTCATGTCTTTACAGAAATGTTAGGCAGATATTTTTGCTTTTCTCTATTTAGGAGAATATTACAACTTTCCATTAAAAGGGTGTAATTTGATTCAATTTCTAATAATACATAGGTTGACTCTTCCTTTATATAAATATCTCAAAACATGCATACCTGAAAACTCAAGAAATATAATTTTTTTCCTAAAAAATTATTTTTTTCCTAAAAACTAAGTATCTATTCATAGACATTTTTCCCCTGTCCCTAAGATATCATGAAGTTGGTTTTCTCTAATTAACTGGTATAGGTCACAAAAACTGAAAAGTTGAAGATGTTTTGGATTAGTTTAAAATGAAAAAAATTTGACCAGACCTGGCTACCCTCAAGTTTTAATAGGATGAAGATACATTAAATAGGAAGAGCATATATCCTACTTGCTCCAATTCTGAAGGAAGTACAGACATCTGCAGTCACCCCTGGATCTTCAGCAAGATGCCCCAGTGGTACCTGGGTGGCTCAGTCGGTTGAGCATCTGACTTTGGGTCAGGTCATGATCTCACAGTTCGTGGGTTTGAGCCTGCATCGGGCTCTGTGCTGACAGCTCAGAGCCTGGAGTCTGCTTCGGATTCAGTGTCTCCCTCTCTCTCTGCTCTTTCCCTTCTTGCTCTCTGTCTCTGTCTCTGTCTCTCTCAAAAATAATAATGAACATTTCAAAAATTAAAAAAAAGAAAGATGCCCTAAGTTTTCTTGCCCCATTTTGTGCCTTGTCCCATTTGTACTTGCCAGGCAGAAATTCTGTAGAAGAGCTTAGGCTGACTATACTTGCTAAATCAGTGGTTTTCAATCCCTGACTACACATTAGACTCACTCACCAGGGAAATGTTTATAAAATAGCAATTCTTGGATCGTATCTCAAGCTAATTAAATAAGAATTTGGTTAGAGGTAGAGCCTGACGATTGATAGTTTTTAATATCTCTTTGAGTAATTCTTTTGTGGATCCAAGAATGGGAACCACTGCTTTAGATGACACTCGTGGACATTTACTTATTCCAGCTCTATTCTTATTTCTTGACACCTCCTACTCTCTTAAATTAAGTGGGTCCATGTCACAAGCTTGGGCCAATGGACTGTAAATGGGATTCTTCTGAGTTCAGTTAGCAAAAAGCTTCTTGACTCTCCAGCTATCTCATTTTTTGATGACAACTTTGGAAACTCCATTTATAAAGAAAAGCCACAAAATGGAAGCAATCTGGAACCCTGAGTTACTAAATAAAGGAGAGGTGTTCTAGAGAATGTCTCTTGCTAAGTTTATATGAGAAGAAAGAAAATTTTCTTGGGTTAAACGACTAAGGTTTCATTGTGTTGTTGTTAATCCTGCAGTCTAGAACTCTGTTATTCAAAGTGAGCCCACAGACTCAAAGGATTTATATTACCTGGGGGTTTGTTAGAAATGCAGACTCTCAGGCCTCATCCTACACCTACTGAATCCCAAGGAGATTTATGTTCATATAAAAGTTTAGGAAGCATTGATCTAGTATATTCTGACTAATCATTATCCTTTTATGAAATATTCTAGAGGCAAAAGTACAGTCAGAGGCAAAGACCAATCAGGAGACTCTCTCTGGTATAGGCAGAGTTATTCATTCACTCATCCATCTATCTATCCTATCTAGGAACTAACTTAAAATAATTAAGGTTTGGGGGCACCTGGATGGCTCAGTCAGTTAAGCATCTGACTCTTAGTTTCAGCTCAGGTCATGATCTCAAGGTTTATGGGTTCAAGCCCCACATTAGGTTCTGCCCTGACAGTGTGGAACCTGCTTGGGATTCTCTCTCTCCCTCCCTCCCTCTCTGACCCTTCCCTGCTCAAGCATGCTCTCTCTCTGTCTCTCTCTCAAAATAAATAAACTTTAAAAAATTAAGGTTTCACACATAACAGGTACAAAGTAGTTGTAGGATACAAACAAATCAGTAAGCAAAAATGATATGCTATGGTGGTCAAGGTAGATGGTGATATGGACTCACGTGACAGAAGAGAAAGTTTCCCAGATGTGATCCTTAAGCTCAGATCTGAAGGGTAAGTAAGAGTTATTAAAGTTAAGTTGAGGGAAAACTATGAAATATGTCTGGAACACAGTGAAAACGTGTGCAGGAGGATAAAGAGTATGGAAAGGTAAGCAAGGGCCTGGGTTCTGTGCTCAAGCATATAGAAAGGCTAAAGAAGGTTAAGATCATTTTTCAGTGGCATAAATAAAGTTTGTATTCAGACCATTTAACCCTTGGAAGAATTAAGTTGGGTTCTTTCACTGAGGAAGATCAGTGAGTTCTGCAAGGATATAAATACAGGTTGATGCTCCTGCCTAATTTTTTTTTTTTTCATTTCAAGTGTCAAGTAGAGTGTTTATTGCTTTCCATTGATATCAAAACATTCTGTCCTACTGCTTGTAGGATGTAGTAAACTGGGAAGTAAGCATTCCCTTTCACCTGGGAGGAGTTTTTCCCAAGTCATGTATTGAAATGGTGTGTTATTATAGCAGTATTAAAATGGAATTGGAGTAATGTCATTAACCAAATAGGTCATGCCTAAGTTTATTTGTAAGAATTAGAGGCAGTAAGACTTGGAGTGATAATTTAAAAATCTAGAAGTGTTTCAACTGGGAAGGTGAATATTGCCATAACCATGAAAACGGAAGGACAAAAACTCAGAATTTGATATGGTTTGCACAGGGATCAAAAGAGCCAAGAACGCAGGGAGGCTGTCAGTGATTGAACAAAGTGATGTCTCTATTTCAATCAACCCCTTTCCCTTAATTTGCCTATTTAAAGACTCAGAAAGCAGAGTGGGCATGTCCATTGATCACAGAATTTTTTGTAGTTATGGATCTCATTCCTACAACTATTTTCCAAGCAGCCTTTGGGGATCAAAGACCCTGGCTACAGGGAAAAAGCAAATTTATGGACTGTGAACTCTGGGAAACTTTACAAGAGAAACTTCATTTAAATGTTGGCAGTGTTACTGCCTATATCTTGACAATAGATTTAGAAGTCAAAATCCATTATTATGAAATCTAAGAGCTATCTTCCATTCTTCTATTGCTGATATTTTATAAACTGAACATTTTCAATTATTAGAAATTAAACATATGTTTAGCAGGTATATTTGCTATTTTAGTTGCATCCCATACATTTTGGTATGTTGCATTTCCATTATCATTCAGTTAAAAATATTGAAATGGTTAATTTCAAATATTTGTAGTTTTCTTAGGTATCATATTGTTATTGAGTTCTAATTTAATTTCAATATTTTCAGAGAACATACTCTATGATTTTAATCTTTCTAAATTTATTGAGGTTTGTTTCAAAGCCCAGCATATTGTCTAGCTTGATGCATGTCTATCTATATCTGAAAAGAATATGTATTCTGCTATTGCTGAATATGACTCTATATAAGTATCAGTAAGTCATGGTGGTTGTTAGTATTGTCCAAATTATCATTCTTTATTCCAATAATACTCTTAATTGGAATGTTTAGCCCATTAGTTTTTAATCGAATTATTTATATGGTTGGGTATAGAAGGACCATTTTGTTTTGTTTTGTTTTTTCAGTTTGTCATCTCTGCTTTGTTGTTTTGTTTCTCCTATCTTGTCCACTTTTAAATTTTGATACAGTTTTTAGAACTTCATTTCAGTTATCTTTATGTTAGCTATACCTTTCTGTGCTATTTTTGGTAGTTGCTCAGATTATAGTACATACTTAACTTTTTACATTCTACACAGAGTTAATTTGTTAGCATTTAACACAAAATTTAAAACCTTTGAAATTGTATTAGTTCATTTATTCTCTTTCTCTCTGACATCATCCCTTATGATAGTTTCCACATTGTATCTACTTATATTTTTTGTATCTACATATATTACAAACCTCACTTGAAAATGTTTTATTTTTGTTTTACATAGTCACATATATTATAAATAAATTAAGAGAAATACATAGTCTTCTATATTTAACATGATATTTCCATGTCAAATGTTCTTCATTATGTCTGGAATATTTGACTTTCCACATGATATCATTTCTTTTTTTAATGTTTACTTATTTGTGTTTGAGAGAGAGAGTGCAAGTGGGAAAGGGACAAAGAGGGAGGGGGAGACAGAGTACCTGAAGCAGGCTCTGCCCTGTCAGCACAGAGCCCTATGTGGGAGCTCAACCCCAGAACCAAGAGCCTCATGCAGGGCTCAAACCCATGAACTGTGAGATCATGCATGACCTGAGCCAAAGTCAGATGCTTACCTGACTGAGCCACCCAAGGGCCCCTATAATTTCTTTTTAGACTGAAAAATTTACTTTATCATTTCCTTGCAATAAATTCTCTTGGTTTGCCTTTATCTGGAAAAGCCTACTTAATTTTCATTCTTGAAGGATATAGAATTTGAGGTGATCATTATTTCCTCTCTCATCACTTTAAAGATGTTGTTCTACTGTCCACCACCTTTAGTGTTTTCTACTGGGAAATCTATAGTCACTCAAATACCTACATCATGTCTTCTATTTTCATTTTCACCTCTTTTTTTTAGATTTGCAGTAATTTGAGATGTGCTTAAGCATGATTTTCTTTGCATTTTTTTCTGTTTAGGGTTTGCTAAGTTTCTATCTACAAATGTATGTCTTTCACCAAATTTGGAAAAATTTCAGCCATTATATTATTATTTTGTCTGGCCCAATTTTCCTCTCCTACTGGGACTAAAATTACTTTTTACATGCATCCCTTAGTACTGTTAATTTTTTTCTCATACTTTTTTCTACTTTAGATTGGATAATTTTTATTGATCTATATTCAAATTTGGAGACTATTTCTTTTTTCATCTCCATCTTCCAAATAAGCTCATTTTATGAATTGCTTACCTCAAGTATATATTTTACATTTGTAAAATATCCCTTTGCCTCTCTTTTATGTTTTCTATTTTTTGCTGAAATATCCTATATTTCCATTCATTAAGAATATTTTCTTTTACCTCATGGAACATGGCTGTCATAGCAACTTCAAAGTTCTTGACTGAAAACTCCTACATCTAGGTAACCTCAAATTTGCACTCTATTAATCATCTTCTCCTATTAGCAAAATTGTTTGTATGTCAAGGATTATAAACTTGGACAGTATCTTAAACATTGTGAATGTTAACTGTGGAGCCCCTAAATTCTATTACATTGCTCCAAAGAGTGTTGGTGTTTTTATTTTAGCAGGCAAATAATTTACATAGGTTCAAACTACAATCTCTGACTTGACTTAGGTAGGGAGCATTTTCTGTTTAAAAAAACTTTTTAATGTTTATTTTAGAGAGAGCACGTGCACAAGAGGAGGAGGGGCAAGAGACAAGAAGACACAGAATCCAAAGCAGGCTCCAGGCTCTGAGCTGTCAACACAGAGCCTGATGGCGGGACTTGAACTTAGGAACCATGAGATCATGACCTGAGCTGAAGTTTGATGCTTAACCAACTGAGCCACCCAGGTAGGTGCCTTAGTAGGGAGCATTTTCAAGTCTCAAGTCATGAGACTTGAGCCGTAACTCACTGTGAGCCCTAACTGCACTGCTTACATATATATGATTCAAAGGAAAGACAAAATTTTAAGCAGTCTACACCCAGAATGTGAGTTTTCTGGCTCAGTTTCTCTACACTGCAGGATTTTCTGCCTTCCTTCCTTCCTTTCTTCCTGACATCTATTGTTGTCTGAGTTCTGTCTCCTGGTTCCTTATCTTATAAAGATGGAGGAAATTTTATGAGTTACTTTGCCTACTTTGCTTTTCAGCTGTGGCTCATTCTCAGGCCAGTCATAAAATGAGAATCTCACATTTTAGATCTCACATTCTCTTAAAATAAGATAATGGCAATTTCTCTCCATATTTTAACTACACTCCAAAATCTACCTGCTTTTGTTCACTTTCTAGAGCCCTCAGGTAGTTGTTTATTTTGTATCTGTTCACAGTTTAGTATTTATTTACTAGATACTCTGTTATCAGTTTGCTCTATCATATCAGAAATGGGATATTCATATTGATTTAACTGTAGAGTATATTTTAATATTTGGAGGAACTGGCTTTCCTCACTTCAATTATGACTCTGGATTCATTTGTCTCTCTAGATTTCAGGGAGGCTATGCGTCTTGTAACCCCATTTCTCTAATGAGACCAAGAAAAATCATCAATTTTCAGTCTGTTCAGCTTTTACTTATTGTAAGGACAGGAGTGATGACTTCTAAGCTCTTATATGAAGGTCAAAACTAGAAGTTCCTATTGTTTTTAAGATTCCTATTCAGTTTATCATCTTTAATTCATGGTGTTCTTTCATACTTCCAACTTGATTGTTTAATTCATAGTTGAATGTTGTGCTACATTATATTATCTGCCTCAAGTGTTTGTGTATGTTTCATTTGATGAAAAATGTTGATACTTAGTTCCTGTTTTCTTCTTATGATGTCTTTCAACGGATTCTGGATTCTTTATTCTGTTCATGAGCATGTCTGATGAATTTGAAAAGGCAACAGCAGGTGATCCTAAGGGGATGGAAGGAGTATTTGCAAGGTTTCCTGAATTTCCTCCTGAAATTTACCAAATTCTAACTTCACTAGCTTTAACTTCTGTTTCCACAGTAAAATGCAGTTTCTGTAATAAAGGGCATGTGGGGTCTTTTTTCTACTGTTATTTAATTTTTTGGAAAATATTTCATTTCCTTAGAGCCCTCTTTCTGCCACTTTCTTTTCCTCTTATCATCATGCCTCCAAGGACACCTCTCTTTTTCAGGTGTTCCTCACCAGAACCACGCCTTCTCAAGATTGTTGCTTTTGGACTACGCACTTTCCAACCTCTTAATGTTCACTGTCTAGTAGCCAAGTAGCCAAGGATTCTAATCAAACTTGGACCTGTTTTTAGCATTTCTCAAGTCAGGATGGAAACCACTTCCTCTGGGCTTAAGCCTTAGTGTGTGGTCTGTATCCCATCACTCCTGTTCTCTCTTCTGCTCATTTCTTGCCTGACTCTCTGCTTTTATGTGATCCTGAGACAACTCTGCTGGTTTCAGCTGTTTCGTTCCCTACCTAAGGGCAACTTAAGGTTGTATTATCACCTATCTCCCAGCTGTGCTGTAGGAATAGCTGTGGGTAGTTTTACTTGATCCCTGTTTTGATTTCTATGGTTTTATTTTAAATTTTTTTAATGGTTATTTGAGAGACAGAGAAAGAGAGAGAGAGGGAACGCAGGGGAGGGAGAGAGAGAGAGAGAGAGAGAGAGAGAAAGCAGGGGAGGGAGAGAGAGAGAGAGAGAGAGAGAAAGCAGGGGAGGGAGAGAGAGAGAGAGAGAGAGAGACAGAGACAGAGAGAGAGAGAGAGAGAGAGAGAAAGAGAATCTGAAGCAGGCTCCAGGCTCTGCACTGTCAGCACAGAGCCCCACACAGGGCTCGAACTCACAGACTGCGAGATCATGACCTGAGCCGAAGTTGGACGCCCAACAAACTGAGCCACCCAGGCGCCCCTCTATGGTTTTATTTTAAAAGATGTGTGAAATTTAAGTAACCCCTCCCTTTCTATAAATGGAAAAGAAAGTCTTTTACTGGCTCCCTTTATGTTATTTTTGCTTAACTCTTATAATAAACCTATGAAATAGATATTACTACCTCATTTTGCAGATGAAGAAACTCTGAAAGGTTAGTTTCCCTGAAATCACTCCCTTAGAAACTGACAGAATCAGAGCTCAATCCATATTGAACTCTGCAGTTCTTAATCACAGTACACAGTACTGGGGTAATTGTCTTATGTCTAAGATTGTAAGGTGGTGGAGTCAAACCGCTTAGGCAAAATCCTGACTCCACCACATTGTAGCTGTGACCATTAGCAAGTTATAAAACTTAAGAGAGTTTAAAGAACCTCTAGTATTCTTCCATAACATGGGGATGGTGTAGTACTTTTCTTTATAGGAATATCTTTTTTTTTAATTTTTCAATGTTTATTTATTTTGAGAGAGAGAGACAGAGGGCAAGCGGGCGAGGGACAGAGAGAGAGGGAGACACAGAATCCGAAGCAGGCTCCAGGCTCTGCGCTGTAAGCACAGAGCCCAAGGAAGGGCTCAGACTCACGAACGTGAGATCATGACCTGAGCCGAAGTCAGTCACTTAACCGACTGAGCCATCCAGGCGCCCCTCTTTGTAGGAATATCTTAATATTGGATGAAATAATCCATGCAAAGTTGACAGCACATATTGAGTACTTGATATATTATTTATATTAATTCCTAAGGAATATTAAATTAATCGAGGCTTTTGGTGTTTTCAAGTATGTTCATGGTGTGATGGTTTCTAAAATCAAGCACATAAAAAACAGTATTAAGTATTTGACCACAGACTTCTTGAGGCCAAATTCAAAACAAATTCCAATAGGGGCGCCTGGGTGGCTCAGTCGGTTGAGTGGCCGACTTCGGCTCAGGTCATGATCTCATGGTCAGTGAGTTCAAGCCCCGCGTCGGGCTCTGTGCTGACAGCTCAGAGCCTGGAGCCTGTTTCAGATTCTGTGTCTCCCTCTCTCTGACCCTCCCCCGTTCATGCTCTCTCTCTGTCTCAAAAATAAATAAACGTTAAAAAAATTTAAAAAAAAATTCCAATATGCCAATTATCTGCTTTCCACTTGAACTGCAATAGCTAATCACATGTTAGACTTCCTTCAAGAGACAACCCTTGCTGATAGCTTCCAACTTTGAAGGTCTAACTGCACTCCAATCACAGCAGGGTGTTTCTCTATTTCTCTGTTCTTGAGACAACTTTCCTAAAACATACTTATGCGATCAGATTAGATCCCATTGCTTTGAGTAGCTCCTAAAGGTAGCTGAATTACAAATTTTGCTACTGAATGATCATGTAGAAGAAAACAAACCTATCTCAAGTTGGTCACAGTAGAGGTGTAGATTTAAAGCCACATACTCCAGAATGAAGCTAAAAGAAGCATTTTAGTAAAGCTGACCAGTTGGATTGTTCCGTGATACTGAAATAATTGTTGCTGAGAGAAGAGGACATGATTATTTATTTGAATAGTTAATATTCTAATGTCTTCTAAAAGGAATTTGAGGAAGTAAAAGAATACACATACATGTATATATGACTAATGCCAAAGATAATATGAAGGGCAGAGTTACTGCAGAGCCATTCCTCCAAAACAGATCATCTGGTTCACGAGCTGTCAGTGAAGAACCCTCTTCGAAATGATGCCTAACATTTCTTCTAACATAAAATATGACATTTCTATCTGTGAGCCAGCAAACTGCGCTATCAGCTTTTATGGTTACAAAAGAACAGCTAGAATTTATTTTTAAAATGGTAAAATGGAACCTACTGCTCACTCTCTGTACGATTCTATGCTTTGATGTAATTTTATGTTCACTATGGAACCACTGAAAATGTGGCAGGGCAGAAAACAGTTTGATATTCTATTGTATTGTAAATCTGTAGTATTTGTGAGGTTACCTAGTCTAAAATATCATGGGTACTTCAAATAAAAGAACTATGGAGAGAACCACAGTGATGTGGTTTTCAGACTTATTTGGGGAAAATTTGCCTCTTAAACTAAAGTTAGAAGCTCCACAGTGAATCGGGGAAAATGTTCTTATTTAGTTCTACATCCAGTGTGGATAAATTAAATTATATTCTGTATCCTCTCATCCCTAACATGCATTGTTGGGTTGTGGCTGATAGAAATGTTCAGATTTCTGAACTATTATTAGTAACCATAGATTATCACAATACTACTTTTATTTATTTTCTGACTCCCCTCTCATCTCTCCATATATAGGAATATGTGTATGGTAAAGTAATAGCTACCTGCCAAGATACATCACCCCAGAGGGGAGGAAGAGAGGACTGTGGGGTCATTTCAGTTAACCTAACGTCTTCTGCCAATAGGAAGAAACAGCAAAGAGAGAAGAAATAATGTAAAACTTGGAGGCCTAGAAGCTCAGTCTGATGCAGCAAAGCATCCCCACCCTCTTGGCATCGAGCGACACAGCTGTTACTCTTTTGGTTTAGCTCCTCTTCGGTCATACATGCTCTAGTGTGTTCAAGCTATAAGTGACCTTATTGATAATAGCTCAGAAGTACAGCCTGGGCAGGTAATATAATCAAAGGTACACAGTTGTTTCTCTCATGTCACCACACTGACAGCCACTGATGAGGAGAGAAGGTCTCAATGAACGCACTGATCTCTTACAATTCTAAAGCTGGTGAATATTCTGAACATTGAGCTAGGGGAAACCTCAAGAGTACACATTTAATTTCTTAATAATATGTGAAATTGGTTTAAAGTGGAGGATACTTCTGTATAGCGAATGTGGAAGATGCATGGTGGGCAAATCAAACCACTGACAAAAGAGGTGGGCTCTTTCTACCTTTTCCAAATTTTAGTTTCATGCTGGGTATTGTCAGCTTAAGCAAAGCCAGAGAACAGGCTTGATTTGAATTGCTATGTATTATTTGTAGCATAGTGTGATGTATATGGATCTTAAATAGCATTCTTTTCTATAACATTAATTTGGCACTAAACTGTGTTTCTTACAATTAAATGAGTACGCAAATTTTATTTTTTTAATTTTTCAGAAATTTATTTTGAGAGAGAGAAGGGGATGGGCGGAAAGAGGGAGCGAGTGAGAGAGAGAGAGAGAGAAAGAGAGGGAGAGAATCCCAAGCAGGCTCCACACTGTCAGCACAGAGCCCAATGTAGGGCTCAAACTCAGAAACCGTGATATGTGACCTGAGCCGAAATCAAGAGTTAGATGCTTCAACCAACTGAGCCACCCAAGAGCCCCTTAAATGGAGATGTAATTTAGCACTTAAAATTGTTTATATTTGTATACATATGAAATTACATATACATATATATATGATTATACTTTTACTCTAAGATAAAAGATCTATGTTTGAAGCCACCATTATCAGTTCAGCAATATATTGATAGTAGGGTAAATGATATTAGAGGAAAAAAGATGAATTAGGTATGTTCCTTGTCATCAAGATGTATGCCACATCATTGGGAAGATTTTTAAAAAGTAATCTACATGTTCCCAGCCTTGCAAAACTGAACCTAAAGAGTTTAAATTTTTGTATAGATTATTGTGACCTATTTGTGTGAAATTAGCTCTCTCAAGGTACCCCAATTTTTGGAGAGTTTCCAAGCCACACATGTTTTGGAGCAAAACCTTCAGCTTATATTGTTCTTACCTATTTGTTGTGTCATGCTACTGGTTACCTTCCTGAGCCTGGCATTCAGCTGCTCACGGCTTCTCTGAGAAGGGTAACAATGCTCAAAGTCAGGTAAATATTTGCCTGATCAACTTTTTCCCTCTTAAAATTTCAGTATCACCTAACTTTAGTTCAAGGATTATGATTAATTTGGAAAGTTTTACATTGTGAAAGAGATACATAGCAGAATCCTGCCATTCATTCTCTTTCTCTCTCTGTACTTATATGCACGTGGATATGTGTACACACACACACACGCGCGCGCGCACACACATTATGTGTGTATATATATACACACACACATATATATATACAGTTTCTACATATAGCTTTTACATGTTTACATAGTTTACATGTATGCAATATAAATACATAGTTTATATACATAATTTAAATTTATTTTATATATATATATATATATATATATATATATAGTTTCTCTCTATATATAGTTTCTCTCTATATATAGTTTCCAGTGTGCTAGGGATTAAGAGGGGCAGGGAAGTAAGACACATGGTTGTTGCTTTCAAGGAGTATATAGGTCATGAAAGGATTGGAGATAAACATAAAGGACCATGATAACAATAAACAGAATGCTCTGTATAAGGAATGCAAATAAAATTATATGGAGATCAGAATCGGAAGATATTACTTCTGGTTGAAGGATTCATAGATAAGGTGACTATAATTTATCATCTGAGATTGTACATTTTTAAGAATGAAATGAGAGCAATTGACAATTATACTACAAAAACAGCTATTAGCCAGCATTGTGCATTTGAGTTACCTTAGAGTGAGGATCTTGGGAAGAGATGGCATTTCATCTAAGAGTTGAAAAATGGCTAGGAGCTGAAGAAAATGAAATATAGTGAGGATCAGATAGAAGCAACAGCATAAGCAAAGTCATGGGCATTATTTTTAAAATAAGGATTTTTTAAAGATATCAAAGATAATAAATTTATATCCTGGAAGAACCAACAACAGATGCTATTTCAGGATCTTGGAAGGAATCAGTTGACATGATCAAACTGGGTAAATGTAATAAAGTTTCGTTTACAGAATTGCATGAAGGTATAGGAAACAGTATTAGATAAATTTCCCACACCAGCACCAACTGTGAGCTGTTCCTGCTCTCTAAGCTTGAAATGGCAAAGGGAATGGGGAGTTTCTAAAACCTGATGAGGGCTGACTGAAGGGAACTGTGTGACTTTTAATAATGGCCACAGCCAACTTGCAGGGACATGAGATAGAGAGGATGTTAATGAAGCAAATATTCAAAATCACTTCCCTCCCAATTACTGATCTCTTGTTGTTAATTTCCTCTAGCCAAATCTAAATAGAAGCCAGCAGGTAAGAGAACTGTTGAAACCATACTGGTCAGACTCCAGGAGCACAGTGTTGGGTAGACAAGGGTGGGGAATGAATCTGGAGGTGCAAAGAGAATATATCCAAAACAGAGATCATAGCTAGGAATAAATCCAATAAGAAAGAAGATGAGAAATTGATTATGGACACTGATAGTGGATGAAAAGAAATATAGAACTAAAGTTTCAGAATGGCCAAAATTTTAGGGGGATCAACTGAATAATGTTGACAATATATTTATTTCTTGTGTCCTCTACCTCTTGTGGGCTGGGACTGGCTATTATGGTATAATGTTTTTGCATCTTTATTTGTCCTAGTGACTTTAATGAACTTTTTACTAGCTGAAATATTTTTGTGTGACTCCTTCATATGTATGTACGTATGTGTGTATATATGTATGTACGAATGAGTGTATTTAAAACAAAAGTAACTGGGGCGCCTGGGTGGCTCCGTCGGTTAAGCGGCCGACTTCGGCTCAGGTCATGATCTCGCAGTCCGTGAATTCTAGCCCCGCGTCGGGCTCTGTGCTGACAGCTCAGAGCCTGGGGCCTGCTTCAGATTCTGTGTCTCCCTCTCTCTGACCCTCCCCTGTTCATGCTCTGTCACTCCCTGTCTCAAAAATAAATAAACGTTAAAAAAAATTTTTTAAACAAAAGTAACTGCTGACAAGTGAATTTTTATAAACCTTATACTGAAATAGAATCAAAGATCATTCCTGTTCAAAATCCATTATCATACCTGAAAGAACTGTCAGATAGAGCAACTTGAAAAGCTTCTAACAGGCCTAGAAGTCATAAGGATGAAATGTCTCTTGACCAACACATTTCACTAATGGTATTATTTGGGGATTTCAATCCTGGTATGATGAAAACAATTTTAGTAAATAGGCTTTGTCTTTGTATCTTGGCCTGGGTTGTTGACTTCTTTATCTTTGTTACTATTCTGCCTAGCTCTTAATCATCCTTGTTCTTATTATCTTTTTATTTTACAACCCAAAATGTATTAGGTCTACCCCAGTGTTCCAGTTTGGTAGCTGGAAACTTGCTAACACATTCTCGAGCCAAAATTTTTGTTGGTAATGCTACATATCAATTAGGTTTTGATATATTTTTGAGCTTCATTTCATATTAGTACAGCCTGTTTTTAATGTAACTTCTCATTAATATGCTCCAGTAATAGCTATTCAATTGGATTATCTATTCTTCCAATTTAATTTCTTGCACAAATCAAAGTCTGGGTTTCATCAATATTTGCAAATGACACAGCCTTAATTCTAGAATCCTATTCCTCTCAGGTACCAAAGCATGCTACAATTACCTGGACCATATATATCCTCTTTCCTCAGACTTCCTTGAAATTGATATGCTAGCAAAATGTACCATTGAGCACCTAAATGTCTAACCTAATGAATACTTCTTAGTTCTTGTCTTATTTGTACATTTGATGCTTACAACACTGTCTTAAAAAATACCTTCTTTTATTTCTGAAACACTAATTTTTCCACTCTTCCCTAAATTTCTGACTCTTTTTCCTTCTCCCTCTTTTGATGACTCCTTTTCTTCTGCTATGCCAGACCGTCTCTGAGATAGTCATCAGTGGTCCTTGACTTCTGGTATTTGTATTGTATTGTACCTTCAACACTTAGTAGGGCTGACCTATTTATTCACCTCCATGGGATATTGCACAAACGGCTATGTGTGACTTCTCCTAAGTCATTTTTATGACATTGTAGCTTCCACCTTATTCTCTGGAATTGCTTGCTTTGGGGAAGCTAGGTGCTATGTTTTTAGGATGCTAAAAAAGCCCTTTGGGGACTACCAGTTGGCAAGGCACTGAGGTATCCTGTCTATAGTCAGTACCAACTTGTCATACACATAGTCACTTAGAAATATATCCTTCGCTACAGTCAAGTCTGCAGATTATTGAAGCTCATCACATTTCTTAACTATAAACTCATATGATACCCTTACCAGAAACATCCAGCTAACCCCCTTCTATATCCCTAAACACAAAAACAATTTGAGGATATTACTATTTATTTTTCAATTTAAGTTGGTAATTTTTCTATGTAAATAACTAATACATCTGCCGATCTGTTGAGTTTGAGTATTGTTGTTGGCTTTCTGGCTATGATGGGAAAAGCAGATATCAAATCAAATATCCCAGTAAAAAAATACGAAAGGTAGATAAAATCCAAAAGAATTGCTGTTTGAAAAAATACATGAACTATAAAGGCAATCAGGACATAAGGGCTGATATTCCAAAGAGAAGGGAATCTCAGTAAACGGAGCCCTATATCTATAGCTATTTTCTCCTCAGAATATTTGCTCTTTCATATTGTAGGCCATGGAGCCTGAACAGAAAGCAGAAATCTTGAGTTTGGAGACGCCTCACTGGGCTAAAGAGGCAAAATTGGACTTCAGGGTTACCAAGGCAGTCATAACTTGAGAGGCCAATGTTCTATAGTAAAAGAAACTACAGGTAATTAAACCTAGCATCCTGTATACAATCTCCTGTTAAAGCATCGCTGACTTCCAGGCTGAGTGTATGAAATGTGACACTCCGACAAACAAAAATCACCATGCAGTTATTAAAAGGAGCTAAAAAGCTAAGTAGTGTTTTCATTTATTTCAAAGTCCTGAGAAAATAAAAACTGAAATGAATATGCATTAAAAAGCAGGGACGCTTAAGATTTATTTGAGACACCAGAGAGGGTAAGTCCTTTGAATTAAGGCAAACTTGAAATAGGCTAGCTTTGAATGAATCAAGTTCATCTACCTGTACTCTGCCTATCAGAAGAAAATTATATACTCTCTGAAGGAAAATAGCACTGATGAGAGTCTCAACCATTTTTTCAGATATGGTGTCTGGGATTCAATAAAAAATTAGTAGACATGCCAAGAAACAGGATAAATAAAAGCCTGGGAAAAAACAGACAATATAAACAGATACTCGATTCAAATGTTTTTTAAAAGGAAAGAAAAGAAAGCATAGAGTGTCTCATAGGAAAACAGAAACTTGTGAAAAATAATGAAAATTGAAGAATTGAAAAAAATAACTCAATATAGGAGTTCTGAAACATATTAGACTGCAAAAAAAAAAAAAGGACTGGCAAAGTAGAAGTTAAGCCAGTTAAAATTAAAATGAAAAAAATATACAGGAAATACTGAAAAGAGCATACAGATACATGAGGCATGGTGAATAAGATTAACATATATATAATTAGAATTCCAGAAGGAGAGGGATGAGAAAATAGAACAGAAGCAACATTAGGAAACTTACTAGAGAATTTTCCTAAACTAATAAAAAAAAATTAAGCTACAGATGCAAACATTGATATAAACTTAAGGTAGGACAAATTAAAAAACAACCACATTTTAGCATGCATAGTAAAACCATTGGGGAAAAAAGGAGAAAGAGAACATCATAGGAGTAGCCAGAGGAAACGACACAGTATTTTTTAAAAATGAGACTGATTAGCTCAATATTCAACATGATAAAAGACAAAAAGATTAAAGAAAATACTGTCCAGCAAAACATCTTTCAAAAATGAAGGGAAAATAAAGGTTTTCAAATAAAGCAAAAACCAAAAGATTTACTGTTAGCAAATGGACACTAGAAGAAATACTAAAAGCAGTTCTTCATTTCAAAAACAAATGGTCTCTTGGAAGTATGGTAATGCAGTAAAGAAGAAGACACACCAGAAAGGTTTATGTCTTTGATAACCCAGACACTTTGGGCAGCACTAGTCAGGTACTTTGTAGAATGTCCCTCAGCAGAGATTTGTCTCATGTTTTCTCATGACTAGACTGGACTTATGGGTTTTGGGGAGGAAGACGACAGAAATACAATGTCATTTCATCACATATCAGTGTACCATTGATATAAATATCCATTATATATCAATGTTGATATGAAACTTGATCACCTGGCTGAGGTTGCTTTTCTTAGGTTTCTCTATTGTAAAATTACTCTTTTTCTCCCCTTTCCATACTGTAATCTTTGGAAGGAAGTAACTATGAGTAATGCACATTTAAGGAGTAGGGAGTTGTGTTCCAACCCCATCAGGGCAGAGTCTCTATGTAAATTACTTGGATTTCTTAAGCATGGGAGATTTGTCATTTCTCCCCCAACTAACTTATTCAATCATTTATTTACATTAGGTTGGACTTGGCGGGTATTTATTTTATACTTTGGGTTATAATTCCATGCCACTTTTTTGTTGTTGTTCAAATCATCCCATCTTTGGCCATTGGAAGCTTTTTAATGTGGCTCTACAGTTTTCCCTTTCCTAGATGTCATATAATTGGAATCATACAGTATGTAGACTTGTTAGGCTGGCTTTTTTTCCACTTAGAAATATGCATTTTAATTTTCTCTGTGTCTTTTCATGGCTTGATAATAGCTCATTTCTTTTTTATTTCTGTAAAATACTCCATTGTATGGATATGTCAATTTGTTCATTCATTTACTTATTGAAGGACATCTTGGTTACTTCCAGCTTAGGGAAATTATGAAACAAAGCTGCTAAAAACACTTCTATACAAGTTTTTGTGAGGCCATAAGTTTTCAAATCAAATGGGTGATACCTAAGAGCACATTTGCTCGCCTGTATGGTAAGACCATGTTTAGCTTTGTGGGAAACTGTCAAACTGCTTCATTCCCACCAGTACTGAATGACTGAATGAGTTTCTTTTACTCTGCATACTCACCAGCAATTTGTTTTATTAACTTTTGGACTTTAGCCAACCTTCAAAGTTTAGTGGCATCTCATTGTTGTATTAATAAGTAATTTCCTAATGACAAATGATGTTGAACATATTTATATATTTATTATCTGTATATCTTTTTTGGTGAAGTGTCCATTCAGGTATTTTGCCCATTTTAAGTTGGGTTATTTGTTGACTCACTAAGAAATTGCTGAAATTTTAGACTTCTTGGTATATTTTGGATTCAAGTCCTTCATCAGATATACGTTGTACAAATACTTTGAGTCTGTGGCTTGTCTTTGCATTCTGTTTAAAGTTTCTTTCACAAAGTATTTTTTAATTGTAATAAAGCCTAATTTATCAATTTTTCTTTCAAGGATAATGCCGTTGGTATCATATTTACAAACTCATGACCAAATCCAAGATCATATAGATTTTATCTTGCTTTCCTCTAAAATGTGTATATGATTAAAAGTTTTTTTCTTTTCACTTTACATTTAGATCTATTTTAACTTTTTTTTTTTACAGATGTAAGGTATAAGTCTAGACTCTTTTATTTATTTTTTGCATACTGATGTCCATTTGTTGAAAAGTTGATCCCTTCTCCATTAAATATTTACTCCCTTTTCGGAAACTGGTGGATTATATTTGTGTTAGCCTATATCTATTTCAATTTTACTCAACTGATTTACTATCTATTCTTTTGCCTTTACCATAAGTTGGTTAATGTAGTTTCACAGTAAGTCTTGAAGTCAGTTGTCGTCAGTCCTTCAACTCTGTTCTTCTCCAGTGTTGTGTTGGCCAGTCTGGTGTTTTGCCCTTCCATACAAACTTTAGAATCATTTTGTTGATATCTACAAAATTGCTTGCTGGAATTCTGATTAGAATTGCATTGAATCTGGGGCACCTGGGAGGCTCAGTCAGTTAATCGTCCAACTCTTGATTTCAGCTCAGGTCAAGATCTCACAGTTCATGAGTTTGAGCCCTACATCAGGCCCTGCACTGACAGTATGCAGCCTGCTTGGGATTCTCTCTCTCTCTCTCTCTCTCTCTCTCTCTCTCTCTCTCTCAAAAAGAAATAAACACTAAAAAAGAATTGCATTGAATATGTATGTCAAAGTGGGAATAATGTCATTTTTTAAAGTTTATTTGAGAAAGAGAGAGAGAGAGAGATTGGAGGAGGGGGACAGAGGGAGAGAGAGAGAGAATCCCAGGCAGGGTCTGCACTGTCAGCTTAGAGCCTTGTGCAGGGTTTGAACTCACCGCGAACCATGAGATCATACCCTGAGCTGAAGTCGGACACTTAGCCAACTGGGCCACCCAGGTGCCCCCAAAATGGTAATAACTGACATCTTAACAATATTGTGTCTTTTAATCTATGAACACACACCATCTCTCTCCATAATGACTCTCTAAACCACAACAATAGTGATTTCAAAATAAAGTCTTAGAAAATTTGCTTAATGTGATAATGTGCATCTACAAAAAATACAGGAAATATCATGTGTAATGGTAAAATACTGATAGCTTTCTTTCTAATATTGGCAAAGTAACAATAATCTCTTCTATTACCATCTTTCTAAACATTGTATTGAATGTCCCAGGAAGTTCAATAAGGCAAGAGAAAAAGAAAGAAAAGACTTAAAGATTAAAAAGACATCACCATCATTATTAAAAGATAATATAATTTGTACATACATAAAAGTTATTAAAAGACAATATAATTTGCATATAGCTACTATTAGAATTAATAAGAAAAGTTAATAGGGTGCCTCTGACTTTGGCTTAGATCATGACCTCACAGTTTGTGGGTTTGAGCCCCACATCAGGCTCTGTGCTGTCAGCTCAAGCCTAGAGCCTGCTTCAGATTCTGTGTCTCCCTCTCTCTCTGCCCCTCCCCCACTCACACTCTCTTTCTCAAAAATGAATAAACATTAAAATTTTTCTTTAAATTAAGAAAAGTTCACCATGGTCACCGGATACAAGGCAAATTTTAAGACTTGAAAGAGTCAATATTGTAAAGATATCAATATCCTCTTCTCTAAATATATAGTCAATGTAATATACAGTGAAAATAAAAATTATAGAAAGATTTTTTTTGTTGGAATTTGACAAGTTGATTCCAAATGTATACATCAACAACAGTGAAGACCAGCTAAGAAGACTCAGAAGACTTATATTACCAGATACCAAGACTATTACAAAGGTAGTACAGTTTGGGGGAAAATATAAACTATAGAATAGAAGATACAGGAACAGAACTATATGTATGTGAAGTATATGTATATCACATGTATGTAATCACCTGATTTAAGATAAACATGCCATTAAAATTCACTGGGAAAATTATGGTGTTTTCATTAAATGGTGTTGGTTCAACTGGATAACCATATGGAAAAAGATAAACTGAATCCTTACCCATTTTTACCCAAAAATAAATTCCAAATGATTATTCTCTATCTTAATAAGTAACATATAATCTTCACAATTCTGCAAGAGTCAAAAACATCATTAAGCAGGTCAGACAGATTACTAATAATCATAGATGGATGCATATGTCCATAGCTTGAGGTTAGATGAAGCTGTGGACAGATAGCTGATAAGTTAATAACAGGTGAGTAAATATGTAGATATCTTTATATACAGATAGACGATGGGGTAGGTTTGTGTGTGTGTGTTTTATTTTCTGGGAGCACTTACAAAAACTGTTGACAACAATTAACTTTGGGAAGGTACTGGGAGTGAGTGAAAATGGTAGGGGATGAGAGGGTTTAATTTTTACATCTTATACTATTTCCATTTTCCACGGGTATATTTTTAAATGTCAATAGGAAATCATGAAATTATGAGAAAGTTTAATTTTTTCATTTATATTTCATTGGACAAAAATTTCAGTAAGTATTTATTTAACATAAATCTATGAAATGTTTAATAAAGAAAATAGGGTTATATTTCATCCCGATTAAAACCTTCATTGACCCCTTAGCTACAAATATAAAATGTCCTAGGGCCACACGAGGCATAGAAGTCTCTGGAACAGAAGGTCCTTCATTATTTGGACTTTGTGTACGTATCCAGCCATTCTTCATGCTTCTTCCTCAACACCTTCTGCTAGATTATACTGAACTGTCTATGGTTCTTAAAAAATAACATGTTGTCTCATTGGCCTTTAATTTTCCAAATACACAGAGCTTCCTCTGCTGGGAATGTCTATGTCTGCTTTTCTGCCTGAAATTTTTTGTTGTTCCTTTAGAAATCAGTCATACATCAAGTCCTTCAAAAGTTAACAGCTCCTTCCTTAGTATTCCCACTATACTCTCTATCTATTTGTTTGCTTGTTGTTGTTTGTCTATTTTATAATCTTTGAAATAACTTGTTTGTTTTATCTCTAACATGAAAATGTGAGCTCCCTATGGGCCAAAATTTCTCCATTTATCTTTGTATACGTGCAGTACCTGACACAACATATGGCCAAGTAAGGGTTCAGTTGGATTAAATTAACAAGTTAAAGTCCCTGATAAAAAAATTTTTTAATTAAAAGGAATTGGTTGCACTGTGGCCACATGTGCACACAGAGATGACACAAAAACTACTACAGTATTCCAAATATAGCACCAGATGCCAGGAACACAATAGAACACATAGACAAGTCCCTTCTCTTCAATCACTAGACACCTGGTGAATCTGTTTCTTTTCTCTCTGCAGACTAGGTTACTCTGCTTCTTGTCCACAGCTCCTAAGTTGTATTTCCTCTCTTCAAAGGTCAACTTCTACTGTACTGTTTTGAATCACAATTCCAAATCTCTAGGACAGCCATCCTTATTAATCTAGCTCAGCTCATTTGCCCATTCTAGACCAATCACCTGTGGCAGAAGGAAGGGGTACTGTAGTAAAGCAGAGCTGCTGAAGGCAAAACCCATGTATGAATGGTCAAACTGAAATGCCTGATTTTTGGCAGACATGTTAAAAAATACCTTCTATGAACATATAGATCTGAGGGGTATTTCTTTTCTAAGTTGATACATCCCAAAGAATGTGTTTGAAAGAATAACTTAAAAATGTCAGACTCAAGTTTTACTTCAGCGATCACTTACTGCTCTATTACTCTGTGAAGATGAATTGAAGAATGCAAATAATTCACTCTACTCATGGGCCCTAATCTTTCATGCATTTGTCATCTCTTGTTTTTATTATCATTACATAAATATTTCAAAGTGAAGTCTTTTGCCAGTGAATAAAATACTCCCTTGACTCCATATTCACTAGTTCTTAATCCTTTCTTTGGCTTCACAGCTGAACTCAGTATTTACTTCTTCACCATCACTTCTCAACTCACTCTCATCTGTCTTCTCTTTCTAAAATTTCCTTAAAACTGCTCTTACCAAAGATATGGCTACATAGTTTATGATAAATATAAGGAAAATTTTTGCCTTTATCTTACTTGACCCCTAAGAAATATTGGGCTTCCTCATTACTCACTCCCTAAAACAATTATTTCTTTCATTCCTATGATATAACATCCTCCTAAGTAGCAAAAGTGAGATTTTTGTTGTGAAGAATATTGGAGAGAAGGGAAAGCTCCCATGACCCTTGGTGGGGCTTGGGAGGAGAGGGGAGAGAAATGGCTTACCTATAGACTCTGTGTGATTTGGTAAGAGTAGAATGGTGGAAAGACACCCCAAAACCAAGACCTATGCTTCCTCAAAATCACAATGCGAAGTGGATACCCAGCTGCCCTCGAATCTTAGAGCAATCCTTTTCTTAGAGCCATGTGTTGTTCAAGGCATTTTGCTCACACACCTAGCCTCTTCTGCTGTAGTAGGGGTAAGAATGCTGAAGCCCAGATGGAGGAACAGATGATTCAGTCTATATTCAACCTCCTAAACTTCAATGTGAAGTGTAGTGATTAGGAAGTGCCAGTGCCCTGGCTGAGATCACTGCTTCCAGCATGGCCATTCAAAAAAGAATACAGGGGGCACCTGGATGGCTCAGTTGGTTAAGCGTCTGATTTTGGCTCAGGTCATGATCTCATGGTTTGTGAATTCAATCCCCGCATTGGGCTCTCTAGTGTTATGCCCACTTCAGACCTTCTGTCCCCCACCTCTCTCTGCCCCTCCCTGCACACGCTCGCTCTCGCTCTCTCAAAAATAATAAACATTTTAAAAAAAAGAATAACCTGTTGGGATGAGCACTGGGTGTTGTATGGAAACCAATTTCACAATAAATTACATATAAAAAATTAAAAAATAAAAAAAGAATACATGATACCCAATAACTATGGACCCCGATACACCATATCATTGGTTTACTGTTAGCCAGAGAACTGCATGAGTTTTCATAATATCTGAGACAAATAAAAGATACCACATAAGTGAATTGATTTTGCACTTTCTTATGGATATAAATCGAGAGGAATACATTAATAGTTATAAACCGCATGCCAGAGTCTATTTAGATCATCTTAGTAAATATGTCAAGGTATTTGTGATTGGTACTACCACTTGGTTACTAGAGTCCACTATCATCTATCATGATCCATATTTTCCCCCTGTGGCCAGTCTGATGAAGTGAATGGAATACAACAGGAAACTGTCTTGCATCTTTTAGCTCCATAATGGTGCCATTAACTCTGGTATTTTTTAAAAGATTTTTTTAAGAGAGAGAGCAAGTAGGGGAGAGGGGCAGAGGGAGAGAGAAAGAGAATCTTAAGCCAGGTCCATGCTCAGCGTGGAGCCCAACAAGGGACTCAATCCCATGACCCTGGGATCATGACCTGGGCCAAAATCAAGAGTTGAGTGCTTAATCAATGAGCCACCAAAGTGCCTCTAACTCTGGTATTGCTTCTGATTTGCTATCTTGACTGGCAGAGAGACAATTTCAGAATCTTCTACTTGGTACTTCCTACCAGTCACCCTTACACCACATTTCTGAGAATTAATATGAGAGCTTGAATAGTGGTTAAGTATATCTATCCCTAACATGCATTTGAAGACTAGGGAACTTTACTTGTGGGCATATACAACAATGCCTCACCTTATGCCAATGTGACATGCCTCTTGTTTCCCAGTGGGGCTTTCCAGTGGACTCTTACATGTGAGATATCACAGAATCCAGCTGGTGCCCAAGTATGCAAAACCTAGATGTGTGCAGGAGTTAATATTTGAAACTTTGATCAACTGAAGATAGGATCAGGTGGATTATTTCTTCTCACATTCTTCTCTTTCTCACTGTTTGGAGACAGAGCAGCTTCACAGAGCTTCTCTGAAGATGACCTACAGGATTTTTTTTGCCATGAAACTCTGACTAGTTCACTAACATATCCCTTATATTTATTCTCCCTCTTTTTCCTCCCTTATTCTTTTCACCAACTCCTGCTTTCTCGCTTAGAGTGCTAGTTAATATAAGCATTTTCTTCCATTTTGTTTTCTAAATAACTAGGTTAAGACATTTATAAGATGGGGACAATAACAGTCCCTACCTTATAGGATTGTTATTAGGATGAAATGAGAATATTCAGGAAAAGTGCTTAGCCTAGTACTTGCCACAAAGCACATGCTTGATGAATGTTAAGTACTGTTGTCATGGTTTTGTTGTTGTTGGTAGCAGTAGCATTATAATCTACTCCTTCAAGGGAACAGTTTCAACACTGTTATGTGTGCTATCAAGTATCTAGTAACTTGATATCTTGGGTCATATAAATTCACATCATAAAAAACATGGTCCTCTCTATGTTTTCAGTAACTTATATTTTGAAGTTTAGGTTTTGAATGGAACATGGAAAATAACATCACATTGTTGTTCTGGAGCATTCATAATTGGCAGTGTTTTGCAGCAGTTTGCAAAGTATTCTTTTCAGCAGAATATTTCTGGTAATAAAAAAACAATGAAAGCTAAAATTCCTTAAAAGTTATTGGTAGTAACAAAACTAGAGTGAATGGCTGAAGCATTTCCAAGAGACATAACACACACACACACACACACACACACAGGACACATTTCTTGGCACATTACTTTAAAGAAACATACTTCCTTATGTTTCCTAAAAAAATAATTTTTATTCAGAATGTAGCAGATACCTGTAAAACACGGAACACTTATATTCCCTTCCCAATAAATTACTATAATGAAAATAGTAAGGCTGACCAGAGATTTTTCATCTGCAATGTCAGTACAGATATTTTCTCAACATTAAAAAATAGTTTCTGTAGAATTATTCTCTAAATGTAACCCAAATGTTACATTTGGGTATCATCATGAGTATGTGACTACTAAATAAAGCAATTTCTTCTTAAGTGCATTATAGCATGAGGTCATATCAAATTGATTTCCAGAAATAAAATAATAATAAGTGATTTCTGATGGTTCCCAGACATGTGTGTTTTGTAAACCATGGCAGCATCCATCCCTCCCTCTCCTGCTCAATCTCCCAGTTGCTCCAGTTATCTGAAGCTTGTGAAGCAATTTAGGGAGGGGAGCCACAACAAAGTTTCTCATTATGATGCCAGCATTCATGCCAAGATTGCTGGTTCTCAGAATGCCAGAATGTGGCTGGCTTCTGGGTAGAAACTGGTGAGGAAATGAGCCCCTTCCCAAGTGTGTCTCATTCCAAAACATTTCTTAAACTGATTCATCAGCCTCTCTTCATGCCTCTTGGCCCAGAATCTCTTTAACTCTCTGAAATTCTGTCCATTTTTCTTTATTATTTTTTTTCCCTTCTGCCCCTCAGAACGGGTAATTTCAATTGAACTATGTTCTTTCTTCTATCTCAGTTCTACTGCTAAGCCTTCTAGTGAATTTTTCATTTCAGTTATTATATTTTTAAACTGCACAATTCTTTTCAGTTGTATTACATATTATATATAAAATATATATAATATCAATAAAGAATATATATATCAATAAAGAGAATTATATATAATATCAATAAAGAGAATTATATATGATTTATATAAGATATATATTTTAAAATATATATTTAATGCAATATATATGAATATCTATTTATATATTTATATTTTATATAATATATAAAATATATATTTAATATAATATATTTAATATAATATATATAATTCTCTTTATTGATATTATCTACTTGGTGAGATAATGTTCTTATTTATCATTTAGTTCTTTTTACATGATTTTCTTTAGTTCTCTGATATTTTAAACAGCTGCTTTGAAGTCTTTGTCCAGTAACTCCAATGTCCAGGTTTCCTCAGAGATAGTTTCCATTGATTGCTTTTTTTTTCTTGTTGCTTGGATTTTTCTTTCTTGTTACTTTCCATGTTTCATGATTCCTGGATATTTATTCATTCATTCATTCATGCATTCATTCATTCATGTAGGCTTCATGCCCAGTGCAGAGTCTAATGCAGGGCATGAACTCATGACCTTGAGATCAAGACCTGAGCTGAGATCAAGAGTTGGACCCTTTACCGATTGAGCCACCCAGTGTCTTCAAACCTGGACATCTTAAATAATTAATATGATAACATTGTAACTTAGATCTTCTCCCTCCCAAGAGTTTATTTTTGTGGATGTTAGTTGTTGTCATCTAGTGACAGGTTTGAAATAATCCTGTGATCTGTATTCTTTATCATGTGTGACCACTAACATCCCTACTTGCTTAGCCTAGTACTCACCTAATGGTTGGACAGAAATTTCCATAAATGCCTACAATAAATACATCTCCACAGTTTGTTAAGGGACTCTGTGTGTGTATTTGGGCACCCCTTTAACACTCAGCCAGGCAGCTTACAATTCTACGTTAGCCTTTATTTCCTTTTTATTCAGAAGCTGAGGTGTAAGAGTGAAATGAGAGTCTGAGGTGAGAATTTATGGTCTTCTCAGTACTTTAATAAGCACGCGTACAGCCCTTGGCATGAGCACAGCATTATGCATATGTATGGCCTTCTGAAATCCTAGGACTATGTAGGACATTTTCAAAACCCTGTATAGTCATCACATTTTCCTGATTTCCATTTAAAGTTTCTTGATCAGTCTGTTGTTTCCCCAACTGTTTTCCAATGTCTCAGGCATTCATGATGTTAATGAATTGCCTGTGATATTCTTTGACAAACAGCCCAAGGTACAAGGCTTTTAACAATAGGCAAGCTCTGAATCAGTTCAAAAAAAAAAAAAAAGACAGCCTTGAAAATGGGGTCTTCCTTTGAACCACCAGACATGTCAAATAATGACAGTTCTCTGGGATTGGAGATTTGAAGGAACTTCAATGCCATTCTACCCTCTGCAGTGACTCAATTTGATCTGTTTTCACTGTGATTGGGGGTTGTTGGTTTTTAAGGCTATTGTAGAGTTAAGGAATAGAAGATGGAAACAGAGTAACCTAAAATGCCACAAAATCACTGTTCTTATGGAGATTCAGCCGTTTTTCTTGTACAAATGCTCCCTGGATTGCTCTGAGCCTTTGTTCAATTCTCAGAGTTCTTATAAAGTTGATTCTAACAAGTTTTGCCATTGTTCTTGTCGCTTTCGTGAATGAGAGGATTTTTGAAGGTCCTTACTCCACAATTTTCACCGATGTTTTACTGGCTTGTTATTTTAGGCTTTCATTTAATTTTGCTGTAGATTTTGTCAACTTCAGTATCAGAACCCTGTCCAAGTTTGATATTAGAACTTTTCCTGAGAAAGCAAAAGTGAAAGAATGCCTGCATACAAGTGCACAGCCAATTTCCCAACCAAGCTGTTCGAAGTACATTAGCCTACTCTATATGGTCTGTTAGCCCATTGTGCTATAAACTTGATTGATCAACACACTATTCTCAGATTGTGGAAGCTTAATAAAATTATTCATGACACATGAAACCATCTTTCAATAAAAGCTCTTTAATTATGCTATTGATACACTATAGGGCATATTCCAGTTCAGTAGTACAAAACTGGCTTCTAATAACAACCATGCGTCCGTAACCATGAGAATTCCAAGGCCCGTCATTATTTATTTATTTGGGGGGGGGGGGTTGAATTTACTATCTTAATCAGGTTCCAAAATAAAATTCAGCCAAGCTTTGAAATTTTAGATTCTAATTAATAGCCTTGGATCCTATATATCAGAGGGCAATATATGCTGGATACAGTAGCAGTAAAGGGCAAGAACTCTGAAGTTTGAGTGCTTACAGCTGGACCTACCATTTGCTTGTGGTATGTATTTGGGCAAGTTTCTGAAAGTCAGGTCATTTCTGTCTTCTCAAATTGGCATATCTTCCATGCTCTTTTTGGGGTTCCTTCTTTTTCTATTATGCCTACAGTAGAAAGTCAAGGCAATCATAGGGATCACTTCATTTGTTCCCACTTCATATGTATCCCCTTTTCTTGGAGATAATAGTCTCCTGTGCTGCCTGTTGTCCAGTGTCTTAAAACACATATACTGTCCAATACTCTCATTTTTTACATTAGAAGGGTAGGTTCAGAACTAGTTACTCTGTCATGGCTGGATGCCGGAGTCCAGCTCCAGCAGGTCCAGGGGTTCCCAAAGGATGAACGGCATTGGCAAAAAAGTGAAAATAAAATAAAACAAAAATAAAATGGACAAGACAACAGCAGTGTGTTGGACTGGCCGCTTTATTGTGGCAAACGTGGCATTATATTTGTTAGCAATTTCTTTGTAGTGTGCATCATCTATGGTTTCTAGCATTACCTAAGTCTAAAAATGTTCCTTTGTGTAATCACCCATTAAGGAACAACATGGGTATTTTCTTGTAACATCCCCTTTTGCCCTCTGCTTATGCATTAATTTCTTTCATTATTTTCATTATGTATCTACATTTATAATCCATAGAGCATTTGCTTTGCTATTTTCATGAAAGGTCATCTATCTCTCAACATCTCAAGTGGAACAGTTACAGGGACATGACCTCTTAGCTGTTTCCCCGAACCATTTGTGGTTTGAGGAACAAAAGTATTCGCCTCCGTCTGCGGTGCCAGGAGGGGGCCAAGAGGGCCTTGGGAGCCCATGCCTTATGCATTCCCAGAGAGACAATGCACCTAGGAATTAATGAACCATTCTGTACCTTAACTTACTAGGTTCAGTCATCATCTGGAATGCCTCCTGGGGAGCCAAGTGGGCCTAGGCGTTGGAGTAACTTGTGCCCATAGATACACTCCTTTGTTGCCGGAGTGGGACTTTCAAATCCATTTGTCCCTCCTTGGCTGGGAAATATATGGGGCTATCCTTCCTTTAGGTAGAGGAGTCTTTATAGGGGGTGGCAAGGGCTAGATGTATGGCTTCACAATTTCCTTGCAGAACCTTATTTTCTTTCCCCAATGGTTATTTTCCCAGGGGGGGCCTGTCGAGGGCAATTCCCCAACAGACAATTCCCCAGGTACTTCTATTAAGGCCAAATTACATAAAAGCAGGAGTACAAGAAGCTTCACTGTTGGTGGGCCGATCCGTCCACTGCCTGATGGGCCCTGCCATCAGGCTGGTTGGATAGCATGGCTACCAGCAGCTGAAGTGGAAATCCCTTAACATTATTACTTTAAAAAAATTATCAAATTCTCCCATACTTTGCCTGTGAAAGTCTCTTCAAACATTCAATGTTGTCCCTTTCAATTTGTATTCATTATTATTTTTTGAAGTTTCAAAAAAACACTTTTTGAAGCAAAATATACTCACAGTACTTACATTAATAAAAGTATGTGGCTTGATTAATTTGGGTCTGTCAATAATTATTGCCTTCACTAAGTTGTGAGACTGAGAAGTATATGTTAAAATCTTCTACTAGGGTATTGATGTCTTGTGCTTTACACATAGAGGTTCTACTTTATTAAGGTTATGCTGTGCTATTTGGAATACAGGTAGGCATAATTGTATGTAATTCTTATAAATAGTAAACTTTAGCATCACAAGTATACTATTGCTTCTCATTTAGTACTTTTATTCTAAAAATTTTAATCCTGCCTGGTCAGTCTTCAAGGTAACAATCCCTTCATTATTTTTGTTTTTACATGGTATACCTTTGTACCATCTACTTTAATACAGTGAGATAAGTGTCTTAAATAAACAGTACTTTTTTCTGTCTCTTAATTTTTTGCTATATATTTTGTTTTAGTATAGCCCTTTCTTCATCCATCTTTCTCATCACCATCCAGTCTCCAAAAGACATCTCCCTTTCTAAGGTGTCCCCTTCTTCTCCAGAGGTGGTGACTTCCCAAGACTGTCACATTTGATCCCATTCATTTCTAAGCCCCTTCCTTTCGACTCCTAGTAGCCACAAGTTTTAAAGTTCATGCTCAGTATTTCCCAATTAAAGTGGTGACAATTGATGTAATCTGTTTTTCACCAGTCCAGGAACCAGGCACAGTGTCCTCTTTTCTGTACAGTGCCCACCTGACTTTAAGCTCTGGAGTGGGTTCTAGAGAGAATTCTTCTGGTCTTCACTAATTATTGTTCATTTCCATGAACACTGTAGTTTTTGGTCATCTAGTTATCCTAGCCATCCTCTATTTATGGTACGTAAGTGACATGTATTTTATTTTCTTGTTTCTTATGTGCTTTGCTAGAGGATGTGTGGACACATTAAAAGTTTAGCAATGTCCATCATCTTGTGGAAAATTGAAAGATATCTGCTATTTTTCATCTATCTTTTTCTAGTTTACTTTGCCTATTTTTGTATTTTTCAATATTTCTAAATCAGTTAAGATATGTCTCTTTCATACAACATAGAATGGGATCTTGCTTTGGAAAACAATTTAAAATATTTCTCTTTTAGGGGCGCCTGGGTGGCTCACTTGGTTAAGCCTCCGACTTCAACTCAGGTCATGATCTCACGGTTTGTGGGTTCAAGCCCCGTGTCGGGCTCTATGCTGATAGCTCAGAGCCTGGAGCCTGCTTCTGTGTCTCCCTCTCTCTCTGCCCCTCCCCCACTCACACTCTGTCTCTCTCAAAAATAAACATTAAAAAGTTTTTAAAAAGTAAGATATTTTTCTTCTAATTGAATTAAGCCAAAGAATGTTTATTGGTATGACAGTAAATTTGGTTCCTGCTGTGGCATTTATCTAGTTTCAGGTACTTTTTCACTATGTGGACCATTTCTGTCTCTTTTTTATTGCTGTTTTACTGGTAATTAATTTGTATTTATAAAGCAAGGGTTTAACTTTATACTCTTACCTTCATATGGAGGGGAAAACTATGTGGTATGCATCTTGTTTCTTCATTTCTTCTACCTTACAACCTTGTTCAATAACACTATCTTTCTCTGTGTTTACCTTTGCACTCTTTTATACATATGGCTGTATGGTTCACCTTCTACTACTTAATTTGTCAGCTTTAAAGAATATGCTTTGACTTTCCACCTTTTCTCCCCTCATTACGCCTGTTTTGTTAGCTGTCATTTCTATGTTATCAGAACATTTAACATTTACAAACCATTCTGCTGCTTTTATTTCAAGGTTTTTTTTTAGTTGAAATTTTGTCAAGGGTATTCATTATTCATTACCACCCCTTTTACTGATTTTTTTCTGTACCTCTTTGTATGTATGAAATTGTGCTGTAGTAGATTTTTCAGGAAGGGTTCATGAACACAATATTCCCTAATTTTCTGTGTATTCAATATTGTCAATTGTCTTTACACTAGACAGCTGAGGAGGATGGAAATTTCCTTAGTTCATACATTTTTTTCCTATGTATCTTGAATATCTTTTTTCTGATGCAGAATTTTGTCATAAAAAGATACCTAACATGAAACTGTTTTCTTTGGCTCACAAAAGATTCAGTATATTTGCCTGAATGCTCACGGAATACTTTTTTTATAATTACATTTCGATAATTTTGGTAGACTATAGTTTAGTTTTGACAACATTTCTGGTGAGTTTTTGTCATCTGCCAGAATGTTATATTGATTTTTTTCCCTGTTTCTTGTATTGTCTTTAGATGAGGATGACCAAATTTCTTTTCTATTATTTATAATCAAAATAGATGGATTCTCCTGAATTAGAAGCAAGGGACAGGGTTTGAGTACTTTAATGTAAGAAATAGGTGAGTCAATTCCCATAATAAGGCTGAGACTGAGTGGTAATCAGGGTGTTACAGACCCACATGCATTTGTGGTGGAGTCAGATTAATTGTGCAGTTCCTAGGAATGTAATAAATGGTTATTGTTGAATAACATATATAAGGCATACAATTCCAGATCTAGTGGGCAGAAACCCAACTTCATAGCTTCTTAATTCACAGATATAGGCCAGGTGCTAGACTTGGAACTCATTGATTGAGAGGGACCCCACAACATGAGTCTTTTTCCAAGTCTTACCCGGTATTACCTGTCAGTATTTTCCACTATGATTATGCACTGGGAAAAGAGAAATATGAAGATAATTAGATACTAGATATGACCTAATACTAATCCCCAGAATTCCAAAACACTAATGTGATTTACCAGTTAATTCTAGGGCTTATAATGATCAAGCAATAGATTTATTTGATAGAAAAATACCACATGCAGAAATTAAAAGTAATTCCACATACCTTGGAGTATTCAAGTTTTTATTATAACTATCTTTTCGGTAGCAAATTAATATATCCTTGGTACCTGATATGTAGCTATGGACTTAAAATATGCTTTTTCCTTATCCTAGTAATTAAAAATAATCAAAATAGTGTGAGGATGACAGGAAGAACAGCATATTTTCACTGACTACCTCAGGGCTAGGTCAATTCTTTTGCTCTAGTAGATAGCCCAAAGAAGTATTATTTTGATATCCTACAGAACATCACACCGTCCATTATACTGATATTATGTTAGATGGATTGGATGAGCATAAAATGGGAGAAATCACAATTGCATAAAAACACAGCATGAGAGAGGATAGACAATAAATCACATAAATATTCAGGAGCTTACACATCAGTAAAATATCTAGGAGTCCATTGGTCTGAGGCATGTCAAAATTTCCCTCTAAAGTGAGAGAAAAGTTGCTGCACATTACCATGTACATACTGTGCTTCTTTAAATATTTTAGATTTGATAAGCCACATAGATCATACTTGAATTCACAACCCTACCCATTTACTAGGAAACACATAAGGTTGCCAAATTTAAATCTGGCCCAATGAAAAAGAATGATCTGTAGCAGGTCCAAAGTATGGCATAAGCTTTTCTACCACTTGAGCCTTATAACAAAGCAGTCTCAGTGATAATGAGTGTGTGACTCATAAAAATATCATATGGTGCCTCAGTCCCAAAGAAGAATCATGGTGCAGAACTACCTTAAAGGTTTGGAGTAAGACAGTGTTTTCTTCTGATGATGACTAGTTTTGCTTTGAAAAGTCAGTTTCTAGTTTACTACTGAACCTCAGTAAAGATTGAATATTGAACCACAGAATACAAAGGGATTATAGCACTCAAACTGCTCATCGTGAATGAAGTGTTATTTGATCGATTGAATCATGTGCATAGAGCATGTCATTGTTCAATGAAGGCTGAACATGGGATGGGCACTAGCAGATGAGAAAGGATAAATAACTTGTATAAACAGGGTCCTCAGGGTCCCGGTTCTTACTACTTAGTTGACTTAGCCTTAACTGCATGTTTGGTCTTACAGGAAGTTCCCTAAGGCCAGTTACCCAAAGAGGTGAAAATGTGCTCTGTTCTATAGTTAGCAGAGGAATAAAAGTGTTTTTTCTGCATGATATTCTGGCACCAGCAAAAAGTTGATAACCACTACATATCAGATCTCCTCAGGGCTGGCCCTGAATGACAGCAATGAAAGAAATCTTTCCGGTTGGTCTGCTTGTCCACAGTCCATGGTAGAAAAGTTGGCCGAAAGTATTGATTTACAGTAGACTATTCCTTCAGTAACTCCAAAGATTTTGTAAGCCTTCAAATACCCAATTATAAATCTATCTCTGTTCAAACCTACTCCATTAAATGCTCTGTAAATGAACCCTGATCAAAGAATTTTAACTAATATTTTGTGACTTGACTATATATTATGTTTCATGATCTTAAAAGCATTAGAGTCAAATGGCATACATATAAAAACAACTGTTGCTGATTTTGTTTGCATTTAGCAGAAACTGTCCATATATAGTAATATATATTATATGTATACTAAAGTAATCCTCATCTTGACAGAATGGTGGAGCAGTTAATAATAAAGCTTGGGAAAATCGCTTTATTTTTTAATTATTTCTCATCCCCTACGAATGCATAGAGAGGTAAATTTGACAAGCCAGAATGCACTTGCCTGGTGAAAACCACAAGAGGTTAAACACTATCTTTTGGTTAATAAGCCAACTGCCCTGAACGCTTGGGGTCATAAAATGTCTAAGCCATGGTGTGTTGGGAATTTTAAACTGCAGCTTTACATGACCTGGGTGAATGACTGAAATACTGATGTAGGTATTACTCTGGAAAGAACATTAACTTTCCTTCTTAATTTTAAGTCAGTATTGAGCTCCGTCTAGCTGGCCTGATAAATAAACCACCCTTGAGGAAGTAGCAGCAACTGATACGCACCTGATTTGACCGAAGGAATAGAAAACTATAAAATAAATAATGTAAAGGTCTTGTTTTCTGGGAACCTTCAGGCCAAATATGCCTCCTTTGGAAATGTCAGTACAAAACATGTAAATAGTGACATCTAATCTATGTCTTTACAAAAAAAGTAAAATTTATTTTATAAAGGTTGAAGTTTTTTTTTTTCCTCTAGAGTATACAGTGGCAATTTTGGAATTAATTATTTATTAAATTTCTTTAGGGCTATGATAAATAATAAAACTGATAATAATATTCATTAGTATTTACCTGTGTGGCTGGATATGTATTAGGTGTCTAAGATAATTTAAACAGACTTGTCAAATTACAGAGATAAAATCTGAACCTGGTTTGCTGGCTCCAAAACTTGAAATTTTCCTCAGGGCCATGGGAATAAATATATGTGGAAATACATTTGAAAGGGCATTTGATAACAAAGGACTAAGTGATTTAGTTGTTGATTTAATGCAGGAAATTGTTGTACCATTCATGCTACTTAAATGGCTTCATGATATTAGAATGATGAGTTTGTGATAACACTGTAGTTCTCTCATATTTAGCCCTGGCTCTGGGCTATGTTGTCAGAGAAGGGAAGGTATTATGTCTTATTTTATAATTTTCTACCACCTCTTGGCACAAAATTCTTCAAACTCAGGATTGCTCTTCTGCCTTTCTCTGGCTGATCAGAAGACAGGACACATAGTGTTGTACCCATTGCCTCCATTCTTGCCACCATAGCTATTCCATTCGTGTGCCTGTTGTGAAAGTACTTGAGAGGATCTGATTGTTTATTAAATTTCTTCAGGGCATTCTTTAGGGTTTATTCAATTTCTTTGGTTTTCCTACCTGCTCTACCTTTTCTTTCTTTGTCAATTCCCTGTGCTCTGAAAGTTACATATCACTTCTCTCTCAAGTTTTCAAGCACCAAAACTGCCATTTCACAGAGTTCTCAACAAATTACTAGAGGCAACCATAAGGAAAGTATATGTTTGGTATCTCATATCAACGCCCACCCCAGAATATTCATTGCAGCAGAGGCCATGTGCAATCAGATGGATAACATGACTCATCTGGTAGAGATTAACCAGACTACCTTATCAGTCATCCCAGTGCTTATACAATGCGCACATGAGCCAAATACCCATGGTGGCCAGGATGGAGGCAACACATACACCTAAAAGTATATACAGTCTATCTCACTAAGATGATCATCTATTCCTGCTGCTGAGAGTCTAACTGAATAGTAGCAAAAACTGTCATAAAATCCTCAATATGGTACCACCCCTTATGACCCCACCCAGCTCCTTGATGGCCAGTTGAATACATCTGAACCCTTCTTCCCTAGAGGAGGGAGCAATTTGTCCTAATTAGGACTGACGCATATTCCAATTATGGGTTTACTTTTCTACCCACAGACTCTTAGCCAGCTGGGCTGCAGAACTCACAGGACGTCTGATTAATTATAGTGTAATACTGCATCCTACTGCTTCATACCAAAGGATCCACTGGTCTTCCATAGAATGGAATACTTCTCATGGTCTTTTACAGGAACAGCTCAAGCACTAGCACAGGGACGACTTGCAGGGTCAGGGCATATTTATGGTGCTGTTATAGACAGAATATTGAGTTCTCAAACCCAAAGCATGGAAGTAAGAGTGACTGCTCTATCATTCCAAGTGATTAACATGAGAAGTTTTTGTTTTCTATCCATATAAATTTAGGCTCTGCTTTACTAGAAGTCCTTGTTCTTTGGTCATCTATGGCCTGGGGTGAGAAAGGATCCTTTCACTAGAGGATCCAGTAACTTGTGAATCACCACCTGATCATATGATGTGCTTGAAAGCACCAAAGAATGGGGTTACTGTACTAGCCACTCTGACCCTGATTATTATGAGGAAATAGAGTTTCTGCTGCATAATGGAAGCAGATATGTCTGAAACTTGAGTGATTCACTGGGGTGCTTGTTTTGCTTCCATGTTCAGTAATAGCTAGGAATGGGCATTTATAGCAACCACAGCCTAAAAAGGGCATAATAACCACAGGAGCTCAGATCTTTGAGTGATGAAGGTCTAGGTCTCCACCAGCCCAGCAAAAGTACTGGCTTAAGTTGAAATGAATCTAGGAGTAGTTGAGGGAGATGATGAATATCAGTTGTGGGTTCTGAAATAACTAGTCCCACTGGTTACCCTGTTTTACAAATTGTTACTGACTACTACATTAGAGAAATAATGAAAAGACAGAATCACTTTAACATAGGAAATGTGTAAATCAGAATATTAGTGTGGAGCTCAACCAGTTTTGTTCATCTGGTTCATCTCACTCTGGCTTAATCACTTCAGTGGACTCCAGTTGACTTCCAGTTCTTTTTGTTGCTAGTATCTGCACCTCATTGTCCCAGGGCATTCTCCCAAGCTACATCTGCCCTTGCACATGGTAGTCTGGAATTGTCAAGAAATCAACTCCCCTCGTTCCCCACACTCCAGCAAGGACAGCTGCCAATCAATGACAAAATAAGAGTTTGTAGACGAATGCCCCAGGATTCCCTCACTCAGAAGTGGCAATACTTCTTGCAAAATGCTTGGAAATACTACTTGTAAAAATCACCTCACCTCTATTCCTCTCTTTCTAGAATCTTTGACTCTGTAAGTCATAATTGTTTCAGGAGCTCTCTAATGCCTTTACTTTGGTGACTTTTCTTTTTACATTTAACAGTTTTCTAGATGTTTGGTGGGGACATGTTTGCTGCAAGCTACTCCATCCTAATCAGCAGTGGAAAGCCTCTGTGAGCCACTTCTGAGTTTCTAAAATAATTCCTGGCTATTTCTTTTTTTTTCAGTTTTTTTTTTAACATTTTTTAATTTATTTTTGAGACAGAGAGAGACAGAGCATGAACGGGGGAGGGGCAGAGAGAGAGGGAGACACAGAATCGGAAGCAGGCTCCAGGCTCTGAGCCATCAGCCCAGAGCCCGACGCGGGGCTCAAACTCACGGACCGTGAGATCGTGACCTGAGCTGATGTCGGACGCTTAACCGACTGAGCCACTCAGGCGCCCCTCCTGGCTATTTCTTTAAAGCATGTTAATAATAGCATTTACTGAGCAATTACTATTTGACATGCTGCATATGGGTCAGCATACATACATTACATCTAAGTATCCCATCTGCAGATATTATCCCCATTTTACATATAAGAGAAAGAGATAGAGAAAGGCTAAATAACTTTCTGAACATCAAACATTTAACTAAGATGCGATAATCTTAAATTTTACGTGGTCTGATTCCAAGCTTTTTACTGCCTTACCAGTGGTCCTCAAGTTTTCTATGTATAGCAAAACAAGTGATAAACTGTATAAAGTGCATATGCCTAGGCCTAACTCAGATATTATGTACACACACACACACACACAAACAATAGTGCAATAATCACAAGACATCCGTGCCTGCCACAGATGAGAATATAGTTTAAAAGGAGGTTACCATTGTATTTACCCTACTACATATATGGAGCTATATAACTTACTGTTTTAAAAATTAATCTGAAAAATATCATTTTGAGACATGGCTATTTCAAGCCAGATCAGTATCTTTTAATCAAGCATGCTATTCATTTTTGTTAACAATTAAATTTATGAAAAAGAACTCTCAGAGAAAAATTGAGCTCTAGTATTTAACATTTTCAGTAACTTTTGAAAAAATAGACTAAACCCTGAGGAATAGTCTAAAGTTTTAGAATCAGTAAGAATCATTTTAATTCAGCATGCATTTATTTAGCATAAAATTTTCATTTATTTTATCATAAGTGTATTTGATGGACAAATCATTCTTTCTAATCTGTTCACCTTGACTCCAGTAAGTACAGATGGTCCTTGCAGCAGATGCCTCTATAAGTGACTTTTATTTGGGAATGAAATGATAGTCTGCACTGACATAAACATATTTAGGTGTTTTCATTTCTGTGACAAGAAAAACTTGGGGTGCCTGGGTGGCTCAGTCAGTTAAGTGTCCGACTTTGGCTCAGGTCATGATCTTGCAGTCAGTGAGCTCCAGCCCCACGTAGGGCTCTCTGCTGACAGCTCAGTGCCTGAAGCCTGCTTAGAATTCTGTGTCTTCCCCTTCTCTCCACCCCTCCCCTGCTCACACTCTGTCTCTCTCTGTCACAAAAATAAATAAACATTAAACAAATTTTTAAGAAAAGAAGAAAAACTTTGACTTTTGCTCATTTGGTATATTAAACGCTATGGCAAGAGAGCTCATGTTTCTATCAAAATACAACTTACACTGACAAAAGTGGTAATTCAAGAAAATCCTAAAAACAAGAATAATAGTTTAACCATATACAGATACTTTCTACTAACTGAAGTGTTAAAAGGACAGAAATAAGAAATATAAAATTAGAGCCAAACTAATACTTCTGGCATGAGAATTGTATTATGTTTTAGGTATGCTAACAGAATGTGATATACAAACGAATGTCATCCTTCATGTGTGTAACAGCAGAAGAAAAAGATCGAAAGCCAGTATTCTATATTGTCCTTCAGTATTAGGCAAGAAAACATGACTCACATAATAAAAGATTTTTTAAGGAGCACCTGGGTAGCTCAGTCGGTTAAGCATCAGACTCTTGCTTTTTGGCTCAGGTCATGATATCATGGTTTCATGGGTTCTCGCCTCACATCAGGCTCTGTGCTGACGGTGTGAAGCCTGCTTGGGATTCTCTCTCTCCCTCTCTCTCTGCCTCTCCCCTGCTCACACTGTCTCTCTCTCTCTCTCAAAAATAAATTAATTAATCAAAAAATTTTTAAATAAATAAATAAAAGATTTTTTAAAAAGAAAGCAAAAAAATTACAAAAATAAATGTCACAAAAGTATTTGTCTTAAAATTCCCCCAATAAAAGAGTAAACCCTACTCTCCATGGTAAAGAAGTAAAAATTTGGCCACGTGGAACTTAAAATAGAGAATGATTGAACAAAGTGACAAAGTTTTGAAATATTAAGATGGAGTCCACTTCTGGGCAGGATGGATTAAGTTACAGCTAGCCAATGATCCTTCTGCATTAGATAAAGTGGAATAAATTTAAAGTGTCATGTTTACATAGATATTGGAGAACTGTAGAAGCAGTAAGAACTGAAGAAAATAAAGTTCACCTGAAGGGAAGAATACTTTTTCCAATGTTAGGGTGCTGAAAAGGCAAAGACCTGCTAGAGAGCTGGGAAAAGTGCGGAGAACACAGATAACATTCACAATGAAATTCTTGGAAAGTTAAGAATTGGAAGGAACTTCCTCAATCTGAAAAATAAGCATATGCAAAAGAACATCCAGCAAACATGACACTGAATGATGGCAACTTTCCCTTGAGATAGGAAAGACACAAAGATGTTCTCTGTCACTGTATCTATTCAAAATTAGACAAGAAGTTGTATCCAATGCTATAAGACATTAAGATTGGAATAGAAGAAATAAACTACTATTATTTTCAGATGACATGAATGTGTGTGTAGAAAATCCAAAGGAATCTATAGTTATTAAAAATAATAAGTGAACATAGCAAGTCTAATACAGAAAACATTAATAAAATAAGTTATTTTAAAAATTACCTTCATAATTTTAACACAAAAACATCAAACACCTAGTAATAAATCCAATGGAAAAAATTGTATAACAATCATATTGAAAAGTACAAAATTTAAAGAGGTCTTTAAATGGCGGGATGCATGTAAAGTCTCCTTAAATTACAGATACATTGTAATCCCAATCAAAATTCCAGTTGATATATTTTTTAAAAATCAACTGCCAATTCTAAACTTTATATAGAAATTCAAAGGCCGACAATAACCAAGGCAAACATAGGAAAGCAGGAAAAGCAGAGAAGAACCATTACAATGCTCTAATATATTTTTGAAAGTTTATTGATTTATTTTGAGAGAGAGTGCGTGAGAGTGGGGGTAGGGGCAGAGAGAGGGAAGAGAGAGAATCCCAAGCAGTCTCCATGCTGATAGTGCAGAGCCCAGCAGGACTTGATTCCATGAACTGTGAGCTAATGACCTGAGCCAAAATCATGAGTTGGATGTTCAACCAACTGAACCACCCAGGAGCCCTAATAATGCTCTAATATTTAAGATAGTGTTGGCCTGGTGCATAGAGAAATGAAAATGCCAGTATGGAAAAGGATTCACAATTCTCTAATATACGGTAAAGTTGACCTGTCAGTGCAATGGAAAGAGAATGGTCTTTTCTTTTTTGTTGCTTGTTTTTATTTTTTTTTAAGTTTTTTTAATGTTTATTTATTTTTGAGAGACAGAGACACCAAACACAAGCAGGGCAAGGGCAGAGAGAGAGAAGGAGACACAGAATCTGAAGCAGGTTCCAGGCTCTGAGCTGTCAGCACAGAGCCTGACATGGGGCTTGGACTCATGAATCAGATCATGACCTGAGCCGAAGTTGGACGCTCAACTGACAGAGTCACCCAGGCACCCCTTGTTGCTTGTTTTTAATGTTTATTATATTTTTGAAAGAGGGAGAGAGCGAGCATGGGAAAGGTGCAAAAAGAGAGGGGGACAGAGGATCTGAAGTGGGCTCCACACTGACAGCAGAGAGCCTGATGTGGGGCTTGAACTCATGAACTGTGAGATCGTGATCTGAGGGAAAGTTCAAGGCCTAACTGACTGAGCCACCCAAGTGCCCCGGGAACAGTCTTTTCAAAAATGATGCTAAATCAACTGGATATCTATTTTTAAAAATGACCCATTCTTCATACTACACATAAAAATCACTTTGACATGGATTATAGATGTAAATATGAAAAGTAAAACTATAACACTTTTATTTATTTATTTTTTTAAACGTTTATTTATTTTTGAGACCGAGAGAGACAGAGCATGAATGGGGGAGGGTCAGAGACAGAGAGGGAGACACAGAATCAGAAACAGGCTCCAGGCTCCGAGCTGTCAGCACAGAGCCCAACGGGGCGCTTGAACTCACGAACCACAAGATCATGACCTGAGCCTAAGTCGGACGCTCAACCGACCAAGCCACCCAGGCGCCCCAAAACTATAACACTTTTAAAAGAAAACATATAAATATGTGTTTATGATCTTGGGATGGCCCAAGAGTTCTTCAACAATACAAAGAACACCAGTCATAAAGAGAAAATGTGGCAAATTATACTACATTAAAATTATAAACTTCTCTTCATCCAAATATACCAATAAGAGAGTATAATGGCAGGCTATAGGTTGGAGAAGAGTTTTGAAGACGTATGCTGAAAAAAGGATTTATGTCCAGAATTTATAAAGAACCCTTAGAAGACAATTTTCAAGTTAGGCAAACCAGTAAAAATTGAACAAAAGATAGTAGTACATTACAAAAAATTATATGCAAATGACTAGTACACATGACAAGGCACTCAACTTCATTAATTATCAAGGAAATGCAACCTAAAACCACAATTTTCTATTTATACACTTTTACCAAAATGGCTAAGCTGAAAATGACAGACAATATCAGGTGTTGACAAAGATGAGGAATAATTAAAATTCATTGTCTGCTTATGGTGGTGAAATTGATAAAAACTGCTTTGGAAATCAGGTTGATAATATCTACTACAGCTGGATTTATGCTAACCCTGGGACCTAGCAAATTCACTCTAGGTATGAATACAACAGAAATAAGTACAAATGTAAACCAAAGAATATGTACAATAATTTTCATAGCATTATTTTAAAAAGCAGCTAAAACCTAGAAAGAATTTAATGCCTGACAACTATGAAATTAATAAAATGATATATCTGTCCAATTGAATGTTAAGAAATACAGATGAAAAAGCAAAAAAAAAAAAAAAAGAAATACAGATGAAAAAGCTATTGCTACAAAAGTAGCATGGATGAAACTTACAAACATAATGTTGAATGAAAAAGGCCAGAAGTAACAGTACTTAATGTATATTTCCACTCACAAATTTCAAAAACAGTAAGACAGAATCTAAAGTGTTAGGAATCAGGGGCCCCCTGGGTGGCTCAGTTGGTTAGGCATCTGACTCTTGACTTTGGCTCAGGTCACAATCTCACAGTTTGATCTTCTCCTCCCTCACTCAAGCTCTCTCTCACCCTCTGTCTCTCAAAATAAATAAGTAAACATTTTTTTAAAAATTAAAAAGAATTAAGGAATCAGGATAAAACTCATCATAGTGATTGGTAATGGCTCAAATGAGTTTCTGGGATGCAGGTAACGTGCTGTTTCTTGATATGGACACTGGTTATAAATGGTACGTATTCACCTGTTGAGAATTCATAGAGCTATACATTTATTATAATTTGTACACTTTTCTTATAAGTTGTACATTTCAATAAAAGTTTGCAAAGTACATGTTTCATGAAGAAAACAAATCTCATTTTGAGTGTATGAGTCAGAAAATTAGGTAATATTAAGTCATTGTAAAAGTAGAACATATGGCAAGGCATATTTCATCAAAATGTAATCATATGTGTATCACTGGGAAATCAAAGTCACTTCAAAATAGTAACAGTGACTTTCCTAAATAAAGCTACTGAAATTAAAGTATAATATTAAGTTAAACTTTTTAAAAAAACTTTATTACATATGGAACAGAAAAGGGACATTAGTGTCTGATTTGGAAAGTTTCTTGACTACCGTGGAATATCACCAAAATTTGATGCAAAATGTATACAACTATTCTTCTTGCTGATAGTCCATGGAAATTTTCTGTACAATATTTCAAACTGTCTCTAAATGCAATGTTATTGCAGAGAATAGGTTTGAAATGTTTAGTTTATTCATTTATCATCTAATTCGGAAATGGCACCAGACACATAAGAGTAGCTTTTCATTTGTTTTCTTAACTGTAATATAAAATTAACAAGTAGCTTATATATTCACCCCAAAAAATCACTGTGAAATGGAACACCATGTGTAACATGCACCAGATAATCAGTGATAGAGGATGGAAAATTATCTTTTTAAAAAATTTTTTTTAATGTTTATTTTTGACAGAGAGAAAGAGAGACAGAGCATGAGCGGGGGAGGGGCAGAGAGAGAGGGAGACACAGAATCCGAAGCAGGCTCCAGGCTCTGAGCTGTCAGCACAGAGCCTGACGCGGGGCTCGAACTCACAGACCGCAAGATCATGACCCGAGCTGAAGTTGGACCCTCAACTGACTGAGCCACCCAGGAGCCCCTAGGATGGAAAATTTTCTAGTGAAAGGTTTACAATGGCATATCTCTCCAAGAATAAAATGGACCATTACATTACTATTAGCAACACCCTCTTAAAAAGTACTAATTTATAAATAAAATAAAATGTAAATATTTCCTTTGATATGTAAATGTGAAGGCAGATTTCAATAAATGAATCAGGCAGTTATTAAATTATGTAATTATAGGTTATTTTAAAAATAATCAAGTTACAGGAATCAGTTGTACAGGTTTCACAGTCAAAGAAGGCCCGCTAGTTTTCCTCATTAAAATAAAAACTTCTGCTATAATTTGACCATACATGAATTCTAAAAAGAATCCCCAATATTTTTGTTTTGTCATATTTGTCCTTTGGAGTGCTTTTCATTTTGAAATAATACAATTAGTATTTAAGAGCTCCTGTGAAATGTAAAACTGACCTAAGTTTAGACTCTTTGCTTTCTTAGATGTTATATGATCTTTGGTAAATTATTTAGCCTGGCTGACCCTCAACCTTCTTATCTGTAAATAGCTACAAAATATTTATGTTGAGCTTACACTTATACAATGCTTAGCAGAGTACCTGGCAATTAATATGCAAATCTGACAGTTTTACTTTCATTCTAAGAAATATTAAATATGACCTCATCCTACCAAGCTTAGTCCTCTAGGAATATGCTGACTTATCTGTGAAATCATGAGCCTAAATCCTTTTCCTTGTTTCCCTCAGCAGAGTTGAGAAGTTGACACTGTAAAAACAAAATAAAAACAAACCAAAACAAAGTTTGCTCAATATTTGTTAGAACCAAAAAGGAAATACATTTTGTACAAAACACTTATCTAAAGATTGGTCTTTTGGCTTTCTGAATTTCAATAAAAGCAGAAAGATAGTTAGAAGCCTATAATCCCCATTTTCTCAAATGATAATTAAATTTGAGAAACCAAAAATAACAGAACTTTACTAACCATAGAAGAAGGTATCAAATTTGTTCAACTAAAGTTTCTTTTTTTAAAAGAATATGGGGTAACGAGTGTGGATAGCCTATGAACTTACTGTTTAACTTCAAAATCATCTTAACTCTGATATTTAAGTATTCTAAATAAAAAGAAAAATGTCTACCTAGACTTACTTTCAAAGTCCTTACATCCCATAGTTGCTCATTAGATAATGATTAACCAAATTACCTAAAAGTAATTTTTATTTTATTTTAAATTGTTAAAATAATTTAAAATGGTGCAATATAACACAATGACTAAGTGTTTGACTTTGGAATCAAAAAACCTGAGTTTGAGTACTAACTATCCCATTTGCTCATTCTCTGAACTGGGAAAATTTACCTAATCTTTCTTTTTCAGCCAAGAATCCTTAGAAAATAAACAAAGACAAAATGTATCATTGAGTTGGTCACAGGCATGTTGACAGATTGATTTCCTAAGACATCTTCAGAAAAGTCATATCTTACACTAATACTCTCTCTAAACAATCTATCCATAGGAGAAAGGGCAAGAACTTATCTTGTCATTTCTATTTTCCATTGGTCAAGGTTTATCTTCATGGAGTGTTGCATAACATGGGGACCCAACAGTTTCAAAGGCATTTTATGCCTCAGAAGCAACAGGGAAGACTCATGACAAGGTACATAAAATAAACTTTGAGCTTAAGGCAATGCACTATCATGTTGTGTCCATAATCTGTAGAATGGTTGTGAAGCAACCACTCTAGTCAACTTATAGTGGTAGTATTGTATCAGTCAGCTATTGTCATAATAGTGCTGCCAAACAAATCACCTGAAACCTAATGGCTTAAAACAATAAGCTATTCAGCTTATACAGGTTGGGTTCAGCTGGGAAGCTTTGTTTAAAGATGCCAGTCTGCTGGATTTGGCTCCAGGCTACAGAGTCATGAATTGGCCCTAGGCTCAAGTGGAGAAACTATCTAGCACATGTTCTCATAGGAGATCTCCAGAACACAAAAATACAAATCTTACCTCTGGAAATAATTCAAGACTCTGCTTGCTTCACATCTGCTAACATCCCGATGGCCAAATCAACTCATGTATCCAAAACCAAACTGAAATGATGAGAAAGTATGTACCTCCTATCATGAAGTCATAAGCAAAGGTGTGGAAGAATCATTCTTTTACAGCTGAGTGATGAATTAGGACCAATAATTGAATCTACTACAAAGAGACTTGTCTTCATGAGAGTAGGAGCAGTGCAAGGCAAATGCTCAGATGTTAGTGAAACACAAAATGAATCCAGTACTCTGGATAACCCTCAATTTTTTCATCTGTGAAAGAGGGATAATAGTAAACCTTAACTCAACTCATAGGGTATATATCTAGGATTTTAAATGAAATAAGTAGCATAAAACCACTCTTAACACAATACATGGCATAGTGTTCAAGAAATGTTAGTTAACACATTCCTAGCAAACAAAAGAGCCATGTGGCTACATTTCAGATATGCTAGAAGCCATGAGTGAGTAAACAAAAAACACATGAATTTGGCTTATTTTGACTTGTTATTGTAGGAAAATAAGCAATAATTTTGTTCGTAATCATAGTGGGTTAATTTAATATCATGATCTTTGTACATGTAAGGTAGAATATTTGATGAATATTGAAGAATGAAATGAGGAAAGATAGCTGGAATCCCTCAGCTATTCCTTGTCTCATTTAGAAAGTTGTTCGGTATTACCGTTTGATTGAATTAATTTCAGTTGTAAAGTAAAGCTAATTTTGATACAAGCATCTGGTCCTTGCAATTGTGGAAAAAGAAGGAATTAAAATTGCTCAATGAAGGGTGCCTGGGTGGCTCAGTCAGTTAAATATCCAACTCTTGATTTTGGTTCAAGTCATGATCTCATGGATTGTGAGATTGAGCCCCACATCAAGCCTCTCCTTGGGCTCCATGCTGACAGCATGGAGCCTGCTTGGGATTCTCTCTCTCCCTCTCTCTCTGCTCTCTCCCACTCAAGCACACATGCATTCTCTCTCTCTCTCTCTCTCTCTCTCTCTCTCTCTCTCTCTCAATAAATAAACTTAAAAAAATTGCTAAGGAATTCTCCACAGTACCAGAGAGATACAATGTCAAATTCATCAGTAATTCAAAAAACAAACAATTAAAACATGTCAGGATAGCAAAGTCAGTATGGCTGATTAAAAAGAGAGTCACACAGGGGTACCTGAGTGGCTCAGTCAGTTAAGCCTTCATCTTCAGTTCAGGTCATGATCTCACAGTCCATGGGTTTAAGCCCTGTGTCAGGCTCTGTGCTGACACCTCAGAGCCTGGAGCTGCTTCAGATTATATGTCTTCTTCTCTCTCTGCCCCACCCCTGCTCGCACTCTCAACCTCTCTCTCTCGCTCAAAAAATAGACATTAAGAAAAGAAAAGGGAGTCACAGGAATTTGTTTTTTTACAGTAAATTTCAAACAGTTACCACAAAATTCTTAATGTAAGAGATGAGATGGGTACCAGGGAAGTAGAAATTATTAGGTGGAAATTCTCCTAGTGGTGATACTAGTCATTATTATTGAATATTTATAGTTGGAGTTAAAAACATCCATCTAAATAGACCTGTGTATTTATATACAAAAAACACCTTCTAGCACACTTGTCTGATGTTCATTTCATTTCTCTATTTTACTTTCCAATTCTTCAGTCTTTGAATGATTAATTACCCAATATTAAATAGAAAGCATTCCTCATATTCCCCCTAACTCTGCCTATTTAAAGCTTTAATGCTCTGTTATCAACATTCTATTTCCATAAAAATACAACTATATATCAAGTCATGGGAATATATTAATAAATTATGTTTATGTTTTAGTATCTACTACACACAAGTCATTTCAAAAGAAAGAGGTCAAAACAATCTATACATATGTGTTTGGGAGTTTTTCTTTCTGGAATTTTTATTTCTTGAAATGATTAGAATATGTCATTAAAAATCCAACATGGTACAAATATACCTCTTTCTATATAATGGCAACTATAAGAAACAGAAAAAGTTGATGGAAAGTTCTTTTGAGACCAAAACTCAAGAGTTTTTTTTAGTATGGTCTATTTAAAGAGCATTTTCTTATAGAGACCCAGGGGAGATTTATAATAGTGGTTTGTTTGTATTTTTAGCTTTTACCACATAACCTTGGGCAAGTCTTGATTTTCCCATACACACCAAGTGAGACTAGCAGTAATAGTTTGTATTACAGATTTCCTTCCTACAGAATTTTCCTTCCTATAAATTTCCTACAGATTTCCTTCCTACAAAGGGATCAAAAATTTTAAGCATCCTGTGAAATTTTCAGAGTCTGACTTAGTTGACCTGGAAGTGTGAATCACATGACAGTGAGTTACCAGGCTTGGAGAAGGAGGCAACTTCAGGTTTCTGCAGACAGAGAAGGTAGGGGAACTGTGGGCTTTACCTTACTAGGCTGGGCTTCCTCTCAAACCCATAAAGCCACCAATATGGACACACTGGGGAGATTCACCCTTCAATGAAATCCTGCTCTGTAATTCCTCCAATGAGCCTCAGATCTTCAGGATATTTTTCTAGGACTTCTAATTACATTTCAGAGAAATGTGGTCCTTTTGGAGAGAGATTAGCTTTGGGGGAAAGAGGTTAAAGTTTCTGGTTTTATTGTTTTGCTTTCCCCTTAACGAGCAATATTGCAGTTTTATTTACTATTTTTCACCAAATTTTCCTTAGTTGCCATGTATGTTAGATATTTTCATCTCTTTTTCTAATACAAATGGCTAGTAGAGTCCTGATTTCATAATCTGACTGGCATGTAGCCTTGTATTATAGTTATTGGGTCTTCGTTGGACAAAAATGTGATTTGAACTAATTGTTTGTAACATCATCCTTGTTTTTGTTTTGCCCCTTTGAAATTTCATTAAGGAAAGAATTTCTCATCAATCTCTTATGTCTCAATGAGTAGGTGAGTCACCACATTTGGCAATTTAAATGTAACACATCCTTGGCATTTAAAGCCTTAACTGTGTAGAAATAAAGCTGTTAAGGAAAAGTTTGTCCAAGTTTGTAAGCATTTTGTTTGTAGCCGGAATTTTTCCTTTTTTCTTTTTTTAAACTGAAGTATAATTGATACACAATGTTACATTAGTTTCAGGTGTACAACATGGTAATTTGAGAACTATCCATTACTCTGTGCTTACCACTAGTGTGGCTACCATGACTATGTTCCCTATGCTGTGCCTTTCATTCTCGTGACTTATTCTATCCATAACCAGAAATGTTCTTAAGCGAAACTAAAATTACATTGTGTAGACAACTTCACACTTTGCCTACTTCATATAGTTATTGTGTATGAACATCTTCTCTCCAAAATGAAGATAAACTCCTTCAGCCATTTGAAGATACTTCTTTGGAGCCTTTTTAAAGAAAGAACTAAGAATACCCTCACATAGTTATTCATAACATTAGATTCAAAAATACTGTACCATAACAGTATTTGAAATTATTATACACATGACTGAATAAATACAACTTCAAATCCAGATCTTATTCCTTGCTATATTGTGGGGACCAGGAAACTTCAATCACATCCCTTTTTTGTTAATGTCATTTTGAGTTTTCAGGCACGTTTCCAATTCTAAGTCATTAAGAACTATTGTCATGAGCACATTTTTTTGTTTATTTATTTAGAGAGAGAGAGCACAAACAGGGGAGGGACAGACAAAAAGGGAGAGAGAGAATTGCAAGTAGGCGCCACCCTGTCACCATGGAGCCCACTAACTGTCAGATCATGACCTGAGCAGAGATCAAGTCAGATATTCAACTGACTGAGTCACCCAGGTGCCCTGAATGAGCACATTTTTAAATTATCTGCCTAAATTTGTATTTTGGGGTCGTATGCTATTTAAGGTATTGTGATAAGCCTCATCATATGCATCATGTCATTAAATTATTCTCTGTTTTTCTGATGGCAAGATATTGCCTATCATTGGAAAGACAAAATAAAGGTCTAGGATTTGACATATTTTGCAAAGTAATACATATGAGAAATAATATAGAAAACACAATGAGAATATTTTCCTTGAACTCTGATAACTACATCTAAATTAATCAGGTATCTTTAAATTGCAAAGACAGAAATCCAAGTCAAATAATATTAATCAAATAGTGGAAATTATTGACTAATGTAAGTAGTAAGTTCAAGGTTGCTTTGGACATGGTTGTATCCATAGATTTATGTAATAGCATTAAGGTTCTGTTCCTTTCGTCTCTCTGTTCTGCTTACTATGTGGTTAGCTGCAATCTCAGACAAAGATAAGCATAGGAATCCCCAGGTTTATAATGTCCTTACAACCTGTGATCCCATAGAAAAGAGGCAATTGTATCTACATCCAACATCCCTATCAATTCCTGACAAAAACTTTGATGGGAACTTGCTTGAGCTACATACTCACTTTTGTCATCAGTGAGTTGAGGTATATGATTAACTGTCCCAAGAGAATCACAAGTTGCAGAGAAAAGGTACTTCCCAAAAGAAGTGTTTTACACAGTCAAATAGAAATAGAAGTCTATTGAATCACTGAAGTTTACATATTCAGATTTATGTTTGCTTATAATCAATAAGGTAGGTTAATTATAAATATTATGCATATGCAAAGAAAACAGCCTATATATGGAAACATTCCTCAATACATCATCAGCTTCTAGTCATAAATCATTATTACAGAGAAATCAGTATTATAACAGAGACTTAAGTACTCTTTAAAAATTAAGTACTCTTGGGGCGCCTGGGTGGCGCAGTCGGTTAAGCGTCCGACTTCAGCCAGGTCACGATCTCACGGTCCGTGAGTTCGAGCCCCGCGTCAGGCTCTGGGCTGATGGCTCGGAGCCTGGAGCCTGTTTCCGATTCTGTGTCTCCCTCTCTCTCTGCCCCTCCCCCGTTCATGCTCTGTCTCTCTCTGTCCCAAAAATAAATTAAAAAACGTTGAAAAAAAAAAAAACTAAAAATTAAGTACTCTTTAAAAAATTTTTTTTAATGTTTTTATTTATTTTTGAAGGAGAGAGACAGAGACAGAGACAGAGAGAGACAGAGCATGAGTGGGGGAAGAGCAGAGAGAGAGAGGGAGACACAGAATTCCAAGCAGACTCCAGGCTCCAAGCTTTCAGCACAGATCCCAAAGCGGGGCTCGAACTCACGAACTGCAAGATCATGACCTGAGCTAAAGTCGGACGCTTAACCAACTGAGCCACCCAGCTGCCCCTAAATTAAGTAATCTTGAACTTAATGAATGGCAAAGCTGTTCCATGTTAAAATTTGTATATGCTATTCAAGCTGTGTCTGGAATATACTGCATTCATATGTTCTGATGACGTCTTTCTTTAATTTACTCTTTTTAAAGATGATTTCCAAGTATAATAAAGTATTTAATATATAACAACATCTCCATTCTCTAACTTAGGTCTAGACAAACATTTTCTGTAAAGGACTGGATAGTAATATTTTAGGTTTGTGAGTCATAAGTATTCTGTTGCAACTACCAACCAACTCTTCTTTTGGAGTACAGTACAAAAGAGGCCATATGTAATTCCTGAATGAATAAGTATAGCTGTTTTCCAATAAAACTTTGTTTATAAAAATGGTGGTGGACTTAATTTGGCCATGTGTGTAGTTTGTCAACTCAGTGAACTTGGCTTACAGAGAGAATCATGACCTGTACTGACAATGTTTTAATCACAAACAATTCTAACTTAAGTAAGTCAAAGCACTTCTCCTTCATTTCAAATTTCCTCTTGTTAATTAGAGAATTGTCAAAATTCAGTAGAAAAAATTATATTTTATAATTTATACTCACATAGTACTCTCATGAGAAATTGTTCATTTGTTCCTTAGAATAACCCTGTGTAAAACTTCTCTTTTACCTCTAAGTCTTTCTTCTCACTCAGCAAGCCATTGATCCTTTTCATTGTAAGGAGTTTACTTATAATCACTTTGGGAACATAAACAAGGAATAACAAATATCACAAATGTGAACAGTTTTTCTGACCTCTCATACTAATAGGTCATAAAAATTTTGCTTTTGCGTATAGGATTCCTCTCTTTTTGTTTAAATACAATTATCATGCATCCACAACTCACTGACAAGCCCATCTAATTCCCCCAAATATTCTATAATGCATAAATACCTTTGTATAACAATATTATAACTATCTCTGTATAAGAAAAAGCATTTAAAAAAATTCTTACTTGGTACTATAAAATTGTGCTCAATGTGCAATGATAAAGCACAGCACTGTATACAAATCACCTATTCCTCCTTTTTCTCACACATAACACAATGCAAGTAAATAATGAAAAATATGATTAAATACCTAATAAATGAAAATAACAATTTGAAAACAAAATAAGCAAATAAGCCAACTTGTAACACATGTTATTCATATCAAAAGCTCTCTGAGTAAGCTTTGGTGGCAAGAGAAAGAAAAGGGAAGTCTCTGTTGTTTAGCGATAGAGTAAGGGAGTGAGGGTGAGGTGGTGAAGGAGTGAAAAGTTAATGCCGTAGATTTATTCATGGGTAAATACAACAAATGGGTAGATAGTCTTTTCTTGGCTATAGAAATATATTCATTATTTTAAGTTATCAGTTTGTTGGTGTACAATTGTTCATGGGAGATCCATATATGATCCTTTTCATTTCTATGGCATCATTTGTAAAATCTCCTCTTTTATTCATCATTTTGTTATTTGAGCATTCTCTCTTTTTCTTATTTAATTTAATAAAACATTGCCCAAAGACACAAACAAAGCAATGGGATTAAAAATCAAGTAAAAACTCAAAATATGTTTGTTTGGACTCTTTGCTTATAATTATACAGCTCCTAATAACAAGACTGCATTGTTTAATGTGATGCTTCTGTTCATGTTGTGATTATTCTCTTATGCAACAGCAATTATTCTAGATTCACCATCTAAACTTTCCTTTAAAAACCTGGCATCAAATATTTTTGGCTCTTCTCCTTCCTCTAACTAACAATAAGCATCAAATTGAGCAATATACTGTTAGTAAGTTTTTGCAAAGTGATCCTAAACTGTAATATTCTCATTGTCTACCACAAAAATCCTATTTCCTGAGAAAGACATAAATTGTGTTAATTGGTCCTTTCTTTAAAATGAAGAAAGTCATCATGACATAGAATAATCAGTGTGTACTGTATGTTACCCAATTTGACAATAAATTATATTTTTTAAAAAAAGAATAATTAGTGTGTTCCATATTTTGTTCACAGCCTGTCACCATATATTTTCCAAGCTTGACTGGTGAATTTGATGAGTTCTTTTTTTTTTTTCCATTGTGATAGAACATTTAACAATATATCTTTCCTCTCAACAAAGTCTTTATTTTACAACATAGTATTATTGACTATAGGCATGATGTTGTACAGCAGATCTCTCAAACTTATTCATCTAGTATAACTGAAACCTTATACCCATTGAATAGCAACTTCCCATTTCTCTCTCCTCTCACCTATCTCCTGACAACCATCATTCCATTCTCTTCTTCAGAGTTTGACTATTTCAAATACCCCATATAAGTGGAATTGTGCAGTATTTCTTCTTCTATCACTGGTTTATTTCATTTAACATGATGTCCTCAAGTTTCATCCATATTGTCACATACGGCAGGATTTCCTTCTTTTTTAAAGGCCAAATAATACTCCAGTATGTATATGCCATGTTTTCTTTATCCATCTCTCTACCCATCAATGGAAAATTAGGTTGCTCCCACCCCTTGGCTACTGTGAATAATTTTGTAGTGAACATGAGAATGCACATATCTCTTCAAGATCCTGATTTCAATTCTTCTGCATATACACCTCAAAGTGGAATTGCTACCTCTGGAATATGGTACCTCTGTTTTTTTTAACAGAATCTCCATACTGTTTTCCATTGTAGCTGCACCATTTTATATTCCTATCAATAGTGCATGAGGTTCCACTACTCACATCCTTGTCAGCACTATTCTGATCTTTTTTTTTTATTGTGGCCATGCTAATAGTTGTGAGGTGATATATTATGGTTTTTAATTTGCATTTCCCTGATGATTATTAATATTAAGTATCTTTTGTTATTCTTTTTTGTTATTTATATGTCTTCTTTGGAGAAGTGCCTATTTAAAGTTGTCTTCCTGTTTTACAATCACTTGTTCTGTTGTTGCTATTGAGTTTTATGCCTTCCTTACATATTTTGGATATTAGTCCCTTATTAGATATATGGTTTGCAAATATTTTCTCCTACTCAGTGGGTTGCCTTTTCACTCTGTTGTTGTGTGCTTTGCTGTGCAGAAGCTTTTTAGTTTGATGTAGTCCCACTTGTTTATTTTTGCTTTTGTTTCCTGTGCTTTTGGTATCATATCCAAGAAACCAGTGCCAAGATCAATGCTATAAACCTTTTCCCCTATGTTTTCTTTTAGGAGTTTTATAGTTTCAGGTCTTACATTTAAGTATTTAATTCATTTTGAGTCGATTTCTGTGTATGGTTTAATATAAGGGTCTAGGGGCGCCTGGGTGGCTCAGTCGGTTAAGCATCCGACTTCGGCTCAGGTCATGATCTCGCGGTCCGTGAGTTCGAGCCCCGCATCAGGCTCTGTGCTAACAGCTCAGAGCCTGGAGCTTGTGTCAGATTCTGTGTCTCCCTCTCTCTCTGACCCTCCCCCGTTCATGCTGTCTCTCCCTGTCTCAAAAATAAATAAATGTTAAAAAAAATTTTTTTTTTAATAATATAAGGGTCTAATTTCATTCTTTTGCAAATGGATATTCCAGTTGCCCCAGTACCCAGTACTTGTCGAAGAGACTATCCTGTCTCTATTGTGTATTCATGGGATCTTTGTTGATAATCAGCTGAACAAACATGCATGGGTTTATTCTGGGTTCTCTGTTTTGTTCTATTGGGCTGTATGTCTGTTTTAATGACAATACCACACTGCTATAATTATTACAGCTTTCTAATATATTTTGAAATCAGGAAGTATTAATTATACTTCCAACTTTGTTCTTATTTCTGAAGATTATTTTAGCTATTTGGGACTTTTTGTGATTCCACATGAATTTTAGGATTTTTTTCTATTTCTGTAAAAAATAATACTAGGATTTTGATAAGGATTGCATTCAATCTGTAGATCACTTTGGATAGTATTGACATTTAAACATTATCTTCTAATCCATGAACACAGGACAGGATGTCTTTCCAGTTATTTGTTTCTTCTTTAACTTCTTTCATCAATGTTTTGTAGTTTTCAGTGTACAAGTCTTTCACGTCATTGGTTAAGTTCATTCCTAAGTATTTTATTCTCTGTGATGCTACAGTAAACAATATTGCTTTCTTAATTTCATTTTAGGATAGTTCATTGTTAATGTATAGAAATGTAACTGATTTTTGTTTATTGATTTTGTACACTGCCACTTTATTGAATTTGTTTACTAGTTCTAAAAGTTTTAGCATAGTGTCTTCTACATATCATGTCATCTGCAAGCAAAGGTAATTTTATTTCTAACTTTCTTATTTGAATACCATTTATGTATTTTTCTTATCTAATTGCTGAGGCTAGGACTTATAGTACCATGTTAAATATAAGGGATGAAAATGGATATCCTTGCCTTATTCCTTATCTTAGAGGATAGCTTTCATTTTTCATCATTGAGTATGATGTTTAGCTATGTGCTTGTCACATGCAGTCAGTCTTTACAGTGTTGAGGTAATTTCCTTCCTGGTTTGTTGAAAAGTTTTCTTATGAACGGGTATTGAATTTTGTCTACATCTATTGATGTGATCATGTAATTTTTATCCTTTATTCTCTTAATGCAGTGTATCACATTTATTGATTTTTGTAGTTGACTTACTTGTGAATCCCAGGGATAAATCCCACTTTATCATGGTATCTAATCCTTTCAATGTGCAGTTGAATTCAGTTTGTTAGTATTTTGTCCAGGATTTTTGCATCTCTTTTCATCAAGGACATGGGTCTGTAGTTTTCTTGTAGCTTCTTTGCCCTTTGGTATCAGGGCAATGGTAGTCTCATAAAATGAGTCTAGAAGTATTCCATCCTCTTCACTTTTTTGGAAGAATTTGAGAAAGGCTGGTGTTAGTTCTTTAAATGTTTGGTAGGACTCACAGGTGAAGCAGTCTAGCCCTGGGCTTTTCTTTGTTGAAAGGTTTTGATTATTCAATCTCCTTACTAGTTACAAGTCAGATTTTATATTTCTTATTTTCAGTCTTGATAGGCTGTATGTTCCTCGAAATACATCCATTATTTTATTGGTGTATAATTATTCACAAGAGATCCTTATGATCCTTTTTATTTCTGTGGCATCGTTTTTATTTATGGTTTTATTTTATGGTTTTGTTATTTGAGTCCTCTTTTATTTATGGTTTTGTTATTTGAGTCCTCTCTTTTTCTTATTTAATATAAGTAATGGTTTGTCAATACTATTGTCCTTTTCAAATAACCATCTCTTTGTCTCAATTTTTTTTTCTTTTTGTAGTTCCTTGAGATGTAGAGTTAGGTTGTTGATTTGATGTCTTTTTTTTCTTTTTATTCACTTTTATGTATTATTATTCACTTGTATGTATTACTTTCCACACTCTATCTTTTTATTCTGCTATCCCTATTTATGACTTTCATTCTCAAAGTCACATAATGGTTGCCAGGAAGAACAGGCAAGACAAAGCATAAAAGCCTCTCTGCTGAGCTGAGTCAGCCCACCACTAAGGTTTTTTTGGTTGAGTTAAAGTTGACATACAGTGAAATGTACAAATTTTATGTGTACAGTTCAGTGGAAGTACTATAAAACAAATAATCTAAAAGATAAAATATTTACATAATGGCAGCAAATTGCTTTGTGTCTTCTTCCACTCAATTCTAGTCCTCACAGGCAACCACATTTCTGGGCATTTATTGCTATAAATTTTCCTCTTAGTACTGCTTTCACTGTTTCCCATAAATTTTGATATGCTGTGTCTTCATTTACCATTTTTGCCAAGATAATTTCTAATTTCCCCTTTAGTTTCCTATCTGGCCCACTGGTTGTCAGGAGCATGTTGTAAATTTCCATATAATTGATGAATTTTCCAAGTCCATTTTGTTCCTGATATGAATATGATCACCACTGTTCTCATTTGGGTACCATTTACGTGGAATATCTTTTCCATCCCTTCACTTTCAGCTTATATATGTCCTTAAATCTGAAGTGAGTCTCTTGTACACATTATATAGGTGGAAATTATTTGTATATCAATTTAGACATGCTATTATTTTGATCAGATAGTTTATATTTAAAGTAATTATGGGGTGGAAGGACTTAGTACTGCCATTCTGTTATTTTCTATCCTTAGTTCTTTTGTCCATTGTTTCCTCTCTTGCTGTCTTCCTCTGTGTTTCACTGATTTTTTTTTTCTATTGGTATGCTTTGACTCCTCTTTCATTTACTTTTGTGTGTTTTCTATAGGCATTTTCTTTGTGGTTACCATCAGGCTTAAATAAGACAACTTATAGTTATAACAGTTTATTTTAAGCTGATAACAACTTAATTTTAATCTCACACAAAAACTTTACACTTCCACTTCTCTCCCTCCACATCTTATTTGTTGATGTCACAATTTACAAAGGGAATAGGAGGCATGGGGAAAGAAAGCCATACCACTGGAGAAATATTTACGAATGCCACATCTTAAGATGCAACCCTACTGAAAGAATGAAATTTAACCAGGTTCTGGAGCACTCTCCCTATATTATACCTATTATGTAGATAGGGGATGTGTTCATGGATATGTTTATTTTTTATTTACCTCTGTGGATAATACTTTTTGACTTTCAACTTTTCTTTTAAATGGGGGTTTCCTTTTTTAACCAAAGTTTTGGTTTCTTTGTTTTTGTTTTATTTTGTTTTTGGTTTTTGTTTTTGTTTTTTTATAGAGAGAGAGTACACACATATATGGGTGCATGGGTGGGGTGGGGGTAGATAGAGAGGGAGAGAGAAAGTCTTAAGACTCCATGCCCAGTGTGAGCCTGTGTGAGCCTCATAACCCTGAGATCATGACCTGAGCCCAAATCAAAAGTTGGGCACTTAACCAACAGAGCCACCTAGGCACCCTGGTTTCATTTTTATCATAGCAATAAAAGAAATCAAGACTAATTAAGCAAAAACAATTCAAAAATCTGAGTTTGAGTTCTCATATCCAACACAGAGATGACAAAATCTCCCTATATTATATTATAAGAAAACTGACCATATAATTCTTCATCAAGCTGGCACACTTTTGAGAGTTAAAGTAAGCACTATTTACAGCCCAGGACACTATGCTGTGGTCATTCTAACTAGAAGCTTATCATAATAACAAATGAGAAGGTGTATGTGAAACTGGAAAGCACTATACTACCTGCCTAATGGATGACAGCTTTTATATTAAATGGACACAAAAAAGTCAGATTTTGCTTCTAACATCTGATCTTCTATATTTTTAGTACCCTATTTTCTGTTAGATTCAAAGTATTTAGAACTAGGGGCATTATGGCTGAATATGCCTCAAAGTTTGTGTACCAAGATGATTTTAGTATGGCATTCTATATCAAACTCATGCATAAAGTGGAAAAAATCAGGAAACCAAAGCTACTTTTAGTAATAAGTGATCAAATACAGTTGTAGATATATCTCTCTTAAAAGGTTTATATCTCAATTATAATTTTAAAATGTTCAAGCAGATACAGTTATAAATGTAATTTTCTTCTGTAATACCTTTCTCAGATGTTTTTCAGTTTCCAGCTCAATTTTTTCATTTGTAACATCAATGAATCAGTAAAAAGCATAATACTTCAGCCACCATTCACTTAAAAATGGAATTCTAAAAAATAATTATCAAATTCTGTTAGAATGCAGTCTGGACCGCGGTCTATAAAGACCTCTGGCCCGGTACAGCTTTCTATGAGAATGTGAAGTAGCACCACCTTACCCTGGAGTCAACAGCCAGCCAATGGCCTCTATTATAAGCTAAATGGCTGTTTCAAAAGCAGCATCATGGATATGGGAGTTTTAACTTGACAGAGCGAAGGAGGGATCTAGACTAAACAGATTTCAATAAAAGTTATGCAGAAAGATAACTGGCTGGAAGCACTGCTATTCATGAAATTATGACTGGAAAGAGACAGCATTCTCTCTAGCTATTGCAGCTGTTATAGGCAATTTTCAGAGAAATTGTATTACTAGTGATTTTAAAAGAAATGGCAATAAAAGGTAGCTTCCTGTTTCTATTTAGCAACGGGTACATAGCTGAAAGGGAAGAATCGATGGAGCACAAACCAGCTGCACTCCCTGTGATTTCTCTATCTGCAGGTAGAGTTTCCAGTAACTGGTCATTCATTTTTTTCAAGCCAAGAATTATTTTGTCTACTTTAAAAGTAACTGGCACAGTTCTAGGCACTGGAGATACACGGATAAAGGGAACAGAAAAAATTCCCTCTTCTCATGGCATTGATACTGTATTGGGGGAAAACAGAAAAGAAATAAAATAAATAAGTAAATTACATAATCTACTTATGTGTGATAAATGAACTACAGAAAAATAAAGCAGAGAAGGTGGTGGAGGGTTGTGAAGCCCTGCAAATTTTAAACTAGGTAGTATGAGAAAGCCTCACTAAAAGCAGTGAATAATGCCTATATGGAACTGGGTACTGTGTGAATGTTAGCGGCAAATTACCTCTCTATACACACTAGGAATAGATTCGATGATGGCTTGACATGTAGCCAGTATAGGGAGTAAAAAGAAACTGACTCTCTAGGCTAGCCTGAAAGTCTGGATCTGGCCTGCAACTGGAGTCACCTAAGGTACATATTAAAATGCAGACTCCTCACTCTAAACCCACAGCTGGTGAATCAGAACCCCTGGGCATGTATCCTGGGAGTATGGCATTTATCAAGCTTTTTTGATGATTCTGAGGAACTCTAACATTTGAGTACTGACTGTCTAAGGCAAGAACATCAAGACTCAAGCAAAAAATCCACCCATTTACTTATTTTACAAATATTTTCTGAGTGCTCTCAGCTATGGAACTATAGGGTCTAAGGAGATAAGATCTATGTTTCAGGTGGTTCTGACAAAATTAGGGCAACTATATATGAAAATAAATTAATAATACAATGTAAAGGAGGCTTGTGATGGTCTTATCCATTTAATTTTAGTTTGGGGAAACAGAGCTGAGGAAATTGCTGATTTTTTCCCTCATATCTTATCCTTGTAAAAATAACTCACACATGGAAAGGTCTTGAATTAAATATTCTATACCCACATCAGCTGTTATTTTCTCATCCCCATGGAGCTCTAACACTGTGTTCAACGTGAAATATTTTTTTATAGTTGCAGACATTCCATTACATTACCACAAACATTCCCATTTGGTTGTTCATTCATTTGATAAACAGTTATTGAGGGCTGCCATATGAAAGTATTCAAGGTCTAGAAGAAGAGACAGACCAAGAAATGAGCGCCATACAATATAATAGAAATGTATGAACTATGCACTTTAGAAGCACAAGGACAAAGTCACTAACTTCCTGGGTTTCTGGGAGTTTTTCACAAAGAAGATGACACTTAAATTAGGGCTTCAGGTATGAGTTAGACTTTGCAGGTAGAGGAAAAGGGTGTTACAGCAGACATAATAGCAGGTACGGATACACAAATGCAGAAGAGTAGAATTTCACCCATACTATAATACAGCTAAGCAAAGACCATCTAGCTTCTTTATTTTCTATAAAAAGTTGATAACCATAATCATTGAACAGTGAAGAAGTTGCCAAAAAATATTGTCAATTAATAGAATCAGCATTCTCTAATCTAGTTTTTTTTTTTAATTTAAAACAGTTTCCAATGGATAAATAATCAAGAGTTCCAAGTTCAAGTCCATTTCAGAACCATTTCTCCCTTCCCTAACAGGATGGTGGCTGAGCATAAGGAAAGCTGTCTGAATGAATGCTGCTGGGGGAAAAGCATTTTGGTGACCTTTATTCTGGTTCTACAGCAGGGCATATTCTCATCATTGCTGCTATCAACTGAGGTAGGGGAAGCTCTCAGTTTGCTCTGTCTGTGGTATGTTTTCTTGGCTTTATCAGGATCTAGTCGTCCTCCTTGATAATTTTTTTCTCATGGTAGTCTGGATACTCCTTAAATTTTGACTTTCCTTGTTTTCTATTGCTGAACCAAGCAGTCTACCCTAAAGTCCTCAGCTAAAATGGTGCCAGCTAACAGCCACTAGTGAACCCTTCTGCAAAGAAGCTCTAACACTCAATGACTACATCTCTTTGATAAAATTACTTAAATGCTATGCATCTCAATTTTCTCATTTATTAAGTGAGGATAATGAGAGTACCTTCCTAAGTGTGTGGTTGTAAATAAATAGGGGTGCATGGGTGGCTCAGTCAGATAAGTTAAAATCCGATTCTTGATTTCAGCTCAGGTCATGATCTCAAGGTTCAGGCTCTGCACTGACAGCACAGAGCCTGCTTGGGATTCTCTCTCTTTCCCTCTCTCTCCACCTGCCCCTCCTCTGCTTGCACTCTCTCTCTCTCTCTCTCTCTCTCTCTCTCATAAATAAATAAATAAACATTTTTAAAAAGAGTAAATAAATATAATGTAATGAGAAGGGTGCCTGGTATATTTATAAAGTCAGCGCATGTTCACTATTGCTATTAGTTATTCACTCCCCTTTGAGGCATGTAGAAACTTATTGGTCTTTTCTCTGTTGTATACAAGGCACTGGGAGCCAGGGACACTGCTTCTGGTCTCCTACAGAGCTGCACCTTTATGATACAGCTACTGCCCCTATCATGTTAGCATGCACTCACCCTTCATGGCAGTCTCCAAATGATTTGAATTTTTCTTCAACCTAAAACAACAAAAAAAAATCCTCTTTTCTTGGGATTTAGCCTCAGAGAAGTGATTTAAGAACATGTTGCACATCTGACTACCTTTGTCTTTCCTTCCTATAAGACCCAGAGCCAGAAGGCATAGACAATTCTTCCTTTTTATCTTCCTTTTTCCTGTGTCATAAACTGAGACCTCTGTATGGCGTGGAGTAAAATTTTATGTTCAAAATTTCCAGAACTGGCTAAAATACTAAATACTAAAGTATTTTCTTAAGAATGTTTTCATCCCAAAGTCTGCCTTTCGGAACCATTGTCTTACCATGGACTTCCAAAATTCTAGTTTGAATATCAAAGGCTCAATAAAAATGCTTCTCTTTATCTTCTTGACATCGTAACAGTCCTAGCCACATTTACGACAAATAATGCCTCTTGAAAACTAGTAAGAAGAAAATAACAAAAGCACACGCACCATTTCAAAAATATTATTCTCCTTTTCTCCATAAGTATTAAAGGGTTCAGAACGTAGGAAACAGTGATTAATTTGGTGTTACATGTGTAGAATTGATTGATGTGTGTGTGTGTGTGTGTGTGTGTGTGTGTGTGAGTGCAGGGGGCAGTCAGGGAAGAAGGGAGATGAGTAAGAAGGCTAACTAGATGACATGCAAGAAGGCTGTTTCAGTCAGGTTGAAAAGAGCATCATCCACCGTGCCAAGTAATTTTTGTTTTTTATTTAGTTGAAATAACAACACTGTATATTAAGTGAGGTTTACATTTATATGTCTATTTCATGTGTTAGAAAACAAAAGCTTTGAGATATTAAGCTACTCTACGTTATCATCACTGTAATTGTCAGATCTGGGATAAAAATTCGGTTTTCCTGATTTATAGTCTATCATATGATATGGTTTTGTTTTGTTTTGTTTTTTAACTTCAAGCAACTTCTTTGGAGAAGTTATACACTGGCATTTTCACATTTGAGATAAATGAGATAAATCCAATAGAACAATTACTTAAATCAAAAACATTTCACTGCTTCTAAAATTCCTGTGCCTCCAGCAAAACAGAATCCCAAGGCTGTGTTCAATAAGATCCTCTGACATATTTATTGCTTGCCTATTACTCACTGTCTTACTTGCTTTCACAGTTGGTAAAGACTCAGTAATTCTAACTACGAGGATATCAAATTGCACTGGTGTATATTCTAGATGATGTTATTTTTAAAGCCATGCAACTTGCTGAAAATAAAGATATAATTTCAAAACTGCCTGCTGGATTAGTTGCAAATCTTTTATGGAGATCTCCTTAAAAACATTCTTTTACATCACACTGTCACTTAACAAAGACCTAAGACATACAATAAGTTGGTCCAACCACATTTTCTGAAACTAATATGAGTATGTTTGAAATGCCACTTAGAATCATCTTTAGATAAGTCTATTTGCTAACAGGACATAGGATAAAATACAGTTTTGCAATTAAATGATTACTTTTGACTATGTAAGCAGCCAGTACAATTCATGACAGAAAGTAAATTCCTTATATAAATAATTTAGTTGCGGTTTTCATTGAGAGTCCAAATATTTCATTCATTTAAACAAATATTTTTTGAGTGTCTATTGTTTTCCACTGAAGATGTATAGATAAATGAAGCAGACAGTCTCTGTCCTCTGAAGCTTACAACTGCAATAAAGGTTAGAAGGAAAAACAGTGTCTATGGGAGTTTCTAATGAGTATACCTCAACTGATATGACATGTCAGGGAATGCTTCCACAAAGAAATGATCTTTAAGCAAAGACATGAAAACTAAATAGATTTTATCCAGGTGACTAGTCAGAGAAAGATATTCCCAGCAAGAAAGAATGGCATCTGAAAAGGCTCTGGCTGGAAATAAGGGGAATTCAAGACATTCAAAGCATGAAAAAAACTCTGTATGGCAGAGCACAGTAAGGAGGGAGGGCAGGGTCAGATCATAAAGCAATTTACAGGCAAGTTTAGTATTTTAAAATTTAAAAGAAGGTGAACGCCGCTGAAAAAATTAAGTGGAGAGAATCATGGTTGATTTTTATGTAATTTTTTTCATGATGAACCATTTCAATCACAAGGTGTTAACAGACAGATTAACATAAACTTCAAATATCATGGAAACATGTTCCACAAAATTCAGAAACCACTGGCATCAGTGAAACCAAAGTATGCATTTTAAAGACTTCAATGCACTGATGGAATTCTTCAAGAAATTCACCATAAGTTTTCTTATCTTTTTCAGGAAAATCCTCAGGATGTGATTTTACATATGTAAACATACCATGGTCCTTCACAGCATATTTGTAGTCTTGATGTTTTAAAAGATCATATCCAATAAAAACAAAGGAAGTAACATATAGAAGCTGGCAATGCAAACCGGCCAACACCACCAGCCTCTGCCAGATCGCATTATCAATCAGGCCAAAGCAGTCACCCAAGAAGCAGAAGTGGACAAGCCACAGGTCGGTCAGCTTGGGCTGGGGAAGACTCTAGGCCTCATGCGGCAGAAACTATAAGGGCACTTTCCCTGGCCGCCTGCTCATCATAGTAATGCCACTGCTACTTGAGTCCTGGCCTCAGACCACCAACTGCTAAGAAACCCACCAGGACCACTGCCCGGGCCCATGCCGCTAGCTTTCTTATCCAAGAACTGAGCTGAAGCTGATGTCTATTTTCAGAAGATTACTTCAGATCAGAGCCATGATGCATGCAACTCAGGGAGGCACCATTCACTTTCACCATTCACCATTCATAGAAGGTCCTATACCAGATAGCAGGAGGTCCTGCTCTAGAGGATGGACC